>NC_054881.1:1032882-1280382 GCF_018320785.1 Cheilinus undulatus
ATATATACTTTTTAAATTCTGTTTACTTTTTCAGGCCCGTTTGTGTCTCAGCAGTGCTGTAGGGCATGGCATATCCAGGTATGGAGTATACCCACTTATTTATGTCTCCATATAGTATACCCACAGTAAAATGAAGATATACCCACTTCTTAAGAGTACATTCATTGAAACTATACACACTTCTGCACACACCACTACTGGGACTGTCATTTAAAAAAGGCGTGCTGTGCAGATATATATAAGAGATTAACCATTTAACAGCATCAATAAAAGCCTGAAGGCTCACAGTCCATCAGTGAGATCACAGCTCAGCTCATTTCTCTGCTCATGAACTCCCAACACCGTCTACCTGCATGTTCAGGTAACTAACCAGCTTTAACCCTGTCCAGATTCCTACACTGGACTCAGGTTTTTAACTGACAGAACTTCCTGACAAGTTTCAGAGTGTTTACCTCGGCTGCTCTGATTGGAGGAGGAGAAACGACACAGCTGTAGCTACAGTAGCAGCTGTAGCTACAGTAGCAGCTGTAGCTACAGTAGCTGCTGTAGCTACAGTAGCAGCTGTAGGTACAGTAGCGGTTGGAGTTTTTCTACCCTGAAGAGTCAGAGGTACAGCCCTTTGGTTTGATAATGATGATGATGATGATGATGATGAGCTTAAAAAACGAATGTTTATTTATGATGACTGAAAAATGTCATGAAGATGTCTGTAAAGCTTCTCCTGATTTTATTCCAGAGGAGTCTGATTGAAACCTGAACCTCACTCAGAGATCACTGCCATCATCAGAGAGGATAAACTCCCGCAGCACGGCCATCGTCACTAAAAGAAGGAGCCAAGAACTGGCCCTTAATGTGGCTGCACATTCAGCTTCATTCATCAAGGAGTTCAACAGACAGAGACCTGCCATGGAGGAGACGGCACGCACGCTTGGGAACATCAGCCATGAAATAAGAAGAATTAGAGCCAGAGCTACAGGAGGGATCAGTGAAAGGCTTACTGGAGCACTGATACTCCAGATCTCTGTAGTCTTAGTAGTAGCTCTGTTTACTGCAGGAGCAGGCTGTAGTGGAGGAAATACAGGGAGCAGCAAAAGGAGCAGCTATAGGAGCAGCTATAGGAGCAGCAATAGCAGGAGCAATAGGAGCAGCAATAGCAGGAGCAATAGGAGGCACGACAGTAGCAGGAAGAGTAGAAGCCATTAGAAGAGCAATAGTCAGAGCAATAGAAAAAGCAAAAGGAGGAGCCATAGAATTATCAGTAGGAGCAGCAGTTAGGGGAGAAACAACAGTAGCAATAGTTGCAGCAATGGGAGGTGCAATAGCAGCAGGAGCAGTATTAGGAGCCATAAGAGGAGGTGCAATAGGATCATCAGTAGGAGGACCAATAGGGGCAGCAGTAGGAGCAAAAGGAGCGATAGAAGGAGCAGCAGGAGCAGGAGGAGCAGTAGGAGCAGTAGCAGGAGGAGCAGGAGCAGGAGGAGCAGTAGCAGGAGGAGCAGGGGTAAGGGTTAGGGTTAGGGTTAGGGCTAACCCTAACCCTACTCTGGATTAGAGTGGGTGTTACTCCCTCCTATGGGAGCTTTAATAGACACCATCAGTCAGTCAGCTGATCAGTGTCAGAGGGTCATCCATGGGTCAGATGGGATGAAGACAGACAGGGGGTCTACTTTGGGTCTTTGATTTAAAGACTGTTTTCCAAAAAAGTTGGGACATTTGGTAAAATGTTAATAAATGTTTAACTGAATGTAACACAAAGACATATCAACTGTTGTAGCTGAGAAATGTTTTTATTTCTGGAATATTATACGTAGACATGGTTGATAGTGTCTGATATTATCCATAAATGTTTGATATGTTCAACATCATTCTTATTTTTCCCTTTAAAAAGAATAAAAACAGATGTAGAATATGTAGGAAATAAAAAGATGACATGCTTTAATAAATAAATAACCCCAGGACTGGTGTAATGACCTGAGAGCTTTTCTGTTCTACACATTTATAACAGTTTAAATTCTTCTTCATGTGTTTTTATTGAGTTGTTGTCATTTTGGTCCCTGCTCTGAAATCTGCATTAATAGTTTTTGTGTGTTCAGTCCAGCTTAGTGAGACTTTGGTCCACACCGACAGCACCACCTGCTGGACAAGAGCAGGAACTGCACACAGCAACACACTGTTAATATCACAGAGTTAGGATCCACTACAGCATGATTATTTAGATTAAATCATTCTGTGACTTATTTTTAGCTTTTCTGTTCCACATTTAATTCATTCCTTGATTTCCTTCATAATCAGGACAACTGGTTAGATTCTGTTCATGAAAAATAAAATAATTTGAAGGTCTGGATGAAACTTTCTCACAGATAAATCCAGTAAAAGTGTCTCAGGTTTCTCCTACCTGGGTATTTTTAGGTTTCTATGTCTGTGTGTGGACGGAACGATGGAGAGACGCGCGTGCGCGTGACGTGCACGAGCGGTGCGCGCTCTGGTCAGATGTCTGTAGCCTGGTCAGAGGTAGGTTAATAGATAGCCGCTCTCCACTGATAAATGTCTCTAAAAGTTGTTAATTGTGATTAATATGAAGCCATGCTGATGTGTTCTGTTCTATATAATGTCCGACCTCTCTGCCATCAGTTCTGGAGACTTTTGAGTCCGTTAAATTCACTTACTGATCAGTTTTGTCCTGATGCTAACAGCTAATGCTAGCTTCTTTGTCAGTTGAAATTCCCGCCACTCCTCGTTGGTGACGTCAGTTTCCAGCTCATGGATTCCTCTGCTAATGCAGGTATGGAGATGCTCTTGTCTCTTTATTATTAATATTGAACTGTTAGAGCCTCAAATCTTTCTGTTTTAATACAGCAGTGTTTAATAACTGTTGGTTCAACTCATTAATGTGGATTTAGATTCATATTAATGCAGATATTAGAGTTAGACTTTAATACTCTAAAGAAAAACACTTTAAAATGGGGTTGTGGCTTCAAATTGTTATAAATTAGCTTCAGAATTAACTATTTCATTTGTTTTTATTTTTAAAATATTTTCTATGTGTTTCTCATTATCCTTTTTCATTTTAAAGAAAGAGTCCACTGTAAATCCACAGGAAATAGACGTTTGTTTTTATTAAGTACACTAAAAAATAAAGGAAATGTTCACCTTAATAATATTTGGTATTTTCAGGTAAGTTAACATAGATGCTTCTGTTAGGTTTAAATATTATTTTTATTAAAGTCAATGTAAATTTGTCAGTCGTTCCTTTTAAACTACATTTATGTGTTTGGTTGACATAAAGCAGGGGTGTCAGACTCAGTCTCAGCAGGGGCCGGATTCTGGATTCAGGTCTAACCTGAGGACCTAACAGGGTCAACACTGAACCAGAACTGTCAACCTCATTTTCACCAGGAGTAAAATATGAAAAACAGCACTGATGATAAATCATTTGGAAACTCAAAAAGTAAAAATGTTCACTTTAAAGGCTCTAATCTGAGATAAAAATTCTAACTTATTTGTTCAAAAAATCAGAACATGATATTAGAAATAGAAAAATAAAGTTTTTAAAGAGCAAATATATGAGGAGAAAATTAAATCATAAGTTTGAAAGGTGAAAATATGACATAAATTTGGAAATCATGACTTTAAGAGTCAAAATATGACTTAAGATTTTAAATTGTGAGACCGATAGTTCAAAATGTGGGATTAAAAAGCCAAAAATTAGGAGATAAAAATGGCAAAATATGAGCTAGAATTCAAAATGAGGAGTTAAAAAGTTACAAATATGACTCAAATTCAAAATTGAGAGTGTAAAATGTCAAAAATGGTATAAAAAGTAAAAACTAGTTATTTAAAATGTCAAAATATGAGAAAAAAATTAAAAGCGTGTGCTTAAAAGTCAAAATATAGGATTAAAAAGCCAAAGTAAGGAGTTGAAAAGGTCAAAATATGACTTAAAATTTAAAATTGTGAATCTAAAAGATAAAAATGTGACATAAAGTCCAAGTTCTGAGTTGAAAAGGTCAAAGAATGAAATGAAAGTCAGAATCATAAGTTTGAGTCGTAATCTTGAGATGCAAAATTCAAAATATGAAATAAAACACAAATTAATTTCTTTCCCCACATTCTGGACTTTTCTGAAATCTTTCTTACTCTTTACTGTTTCAGATTTTTATGTCTTAATATTTTGAATAATCAAGTTGAAGTTTACATTTTTATACTGGAGTAAATCTGCAGACCTCAGGCTGGTGGGACAGTTAGAATACTAATATGATCTGGTGGGCCGGATATAATCGTTCCACGGGTCAGCTTCATATCTTCACATTCTGGAGGACTATCTGACTATCCTGGAGCTACAGAGGTCAGAGAAAGCTTCTCTACATCTGAATATTTTTACTCAGTGCATTTGTTTGGGTTTTTTCTACCTTTTTTCTGACACAGTGAAACTTTCTGGCCTCTCTTCACTGGCTACCTGTTCATGTTAGAGCAGACTTTAAGGTGCTGCTGCTAACATATAAAATTGTAAATGGCATTGCCCCTTCTTACCTATCAAATTTGGTAAACCCATATGTCCCTACTCATGCCTTGCGTTCTCAGGGTACTGGGCTTCTTAGCGTCCCAAAGGACCAAAAAAAGATGGTTGGGGAACGGGCTTTTTCTTTCCGTGCACCAACATTATGAAACAGTCTACCTGTTGAAATCAGGCAGGCATCTTCCATCAATGTATTTAAAGCAAAGCTGAAGACCCACTTGTTTACTGTTACATATGAGTCTTAAATTGTTTTACTGATGTCCATTTGTGTTGTCTCAGTATGTTTGTATATGTGGATTCTCTGATGTTTTTATTGTCAAGTTGATTTTATCTCTATGTACAGCACTTTGCCTGAAAGCACTTTATAAATAAATTTATTATTAGTATTATTACTTTGATAGTGGAACGTTTTAAGCTAGCCTAGCATGGACTTCCATGAAACCACTTGAACCCTGCATGTCTTTAAAAACTGTTTCCACTGTGGAACAACTCTGTGGTTATTTTAGACGTTAAAGTCCGTTCAAATGAAGCTGCTGATCTGAAAACAGTGGAGTGTGACTTCAAAAGCTGCTAACTACTCCAGTTATATACTGATTGATTTATAAGGCAGCATTAAAATAATCCTGTCAGTCTGAAGGAAAGAAATATTAAAATAAATATTAAAATAGTCCAGCCACAGAAGAAGGATTGTTGCTGATAGTCTAACCTGTTCTTCATATTTTCTCCCTCCCTCAGGTTTCTGTTATGATGAAGAGGACGAGCTGTGCTAGCAGACTCTCCTATCCTACCAGAGGTTAAACAGTCCCACCTAAACCATCCAGCAAGAACCACGGTGGAAACCAGATCTGGTCTGCAGTTCATCAGAGAGGAGGATCTCCCTCCATCATCACACCTCTCCAGTAATTCACTGGGTTTGACCCACCTTTACCAGGTTTCCTGATAGGAATAATAACCGCTTATTTCCACCCAGATGGTAATATCCCTTCGCCCCATATTCTATTATATAATCCAAGCAAGTTTTCACTTGCCACAGCACCAAGATGCTTGACATAACATATATCATCCTTTCCTGGGGAGGATTCACCTGATCTTAATATGGCCCTTTGCATTTCTTCCATTGTATAGGGAGCATCCATTACACTGTCGAAGTTATTTTTCCTCCCAAGAGCACCAGGGTTTTCTGATCTTGTTGATTTCTTCCCCTTTTTCGCTCAAGTTTTTAGAACTAAGTATTTTCACAAGTGCTTTTGCAGTCATCTCGGCTTTCTCTCCATCACAGATTGCTGTTTCTATCCCACTCTTTAACTCTGGATATTGTCTCTCCCTCCGGATTCCTCTCATACTCTTTATCATATTCCATATGTCACTTATAGGAGTTGTTCTTCCTATTTTATTACAGAATTTCTTCCAACTTGCTCTTTTTGCTTGGCGGATGATTTTCCTGACCTTTGCCTGGGCTTGTTTATAATTTAATACGTTTTAGAAGGTATGGGTTTGTTTTAGTATTTTCAGAGTTTTATTCCTTTTTTAAATTGCATTAGCACACTCTTCAGTCCACCAAGGAACTGCTGTTCTCTTCATTTTTCCTTTACTTTTAGGAATTGCCTTATGGGCTGCTTCTATTAACACAGTTTTAATCACACTCTCAATTTCCTCTATGCTTTCATTTAAATCAACTTCATGTATTTCATTCTCACTTATATATTTAAACAATTCCCAGTTAGCATTGGCAAACATCCATTTCCCCATGACATTCACTTGGCTCTTACTCTTTTTAAATCTCATTTTACAAAAAATTGGAAAGTGGTCACTGCCAACTGAAGATTCCTCAAATACATCCCATTCACATTTTTCTGCCAGTTCCTTTCATCCAGAAGCTCTTCTATTACCTCACCGTTTACATCTGTTTTTATTCCTCCCCATAATGTGCCATGTGCATTAAAGTCCCCACATATAAGCACCCTGTTGCCATCTAGCCCTTCTATTTGTGTAAACATGTTTAGATCCAGTTTTTTTACATGGATTATAATAATAATCATAAATTCCCCTTCCTCTGTCCACGTTTCTACAGTTACAAATTCATGTTCATTTCTATTCCTATTTCTCGAAAGGCAATTCCTTCTCGAACAAATGTTGCACAACCTCCCCCTCCTCCATCTCTCCTGTCACATCTAATAGAATTGTACCCCTGTATCCTGAAATCTAGGATAGGTCTAAGCCATGTTTCTTGTACACAGATAATATCCATTCATCCATCCATCTTCTTCCGCCTATCCGAGATCGGTTCATGGGGTCAGCAGCCTAAGCAGGGAAGCCCAGACTTCCCTCTCTCAGGCCACTTCATCCAGCTCTTCCTGGGGGATCCCAAGGCGTTCACAGGCCAGCCGAGCAACGTAGTCTCTCCAGCATGTCCTGAGAGACCAGGAACACCTCTCCAGGGAGGTGTCCAGGAGGCATCCGGACCAGATGCCCGAGCCACCTCATCTGGCTCCTCTCAACGCAGAGGAGCAGCGGCTCTACTCCGAGTCTCTCCCGGATGGCCGAGCTTCTCACCCTATCTCTAAGGGAGAGCCCCGACACCCTGTGGATGAAACTCATTTCAGCTGCCTGTATCTGTGATCTCGTTCTTTCGGTTACTACCTAGTGCTTTACAAGTTAAATCATCAACAAACTTTTTAAATTCTTGTCCATTTGCTAACAAACTTCTTGCATTCCATTGTAGTATTAACAACATTATCAAGGTTAGCCAACCCATACCTGCTCCTGACTAGCATGAGCACTGAGGTCATCCCTCACCTCTTCCCAAGTCATCTCACTCAACTCAAAGTGATGGACTGCCACTTTTACTATGGTCTGGATTCTCTCAGTTTTTGACTTAACATCCATGGTCGCATTTATGGCTCCAGCTATGAATGTTACCAATTTCTTTAAGTCCACCAACATTTTATTGTCATTGATTGAGTCTGGGTTGCTTGAGACTGCATTTCCTGCTCTTCCTCTTCCATCATTTCCTCTTTTCATATTCACCATTTTAACTGCTTCTGCATAGGAGACTTTCTCCTGAACTTTAACCTGTTGGATTTCCATTTGCTTCTTCATTACCTCACACCCTCCGTATGCAACGCTATGGTTACCACCACAGTTACAACATTTCAGTTGTGTATGACTACACTGCTCATAGTCATGATCTTCACCACATCAGGCACATCTCCTCTTACCTTTACATGTCTTGGCTGTGTGACCAAACCTTTAACAGTTATAACACCTCATTGGCTTAGGGATGTACTCCCTGACATTATGGCTCATGAAGCCAAGTGTTACTTTTGTAGGGAGAACTTCTTCATCAAACTCCAGTACAATGCCTTCACTCTCCTTCCTCACTTTCTCCCTGGTAACCTGCAGTCGCCATGCAGCTTTCACCGCTCCTCCTTTTACATTGGCAATGATTTCATCTATATGTACACCAACAGGCACTCCCCAAATCACTCCTTTAATCCACTTAGTTCTGTTGTCAATACAACTCACACTTACCACTTTAAACCGTCTGATTTCCGTTAACCTTACTGCACACATTCTCTGCTCTTCGTTGCTACAACAAATCAACAAGTTTCCATCTTTCAGGACCTTTGCCATCTGTTTATCCCCTACCTGGTTTTTCAAAATCATGGTTAGCCTTACCGGACTCATTGACAAAACTCCATTTGCCTCTCCAAAACGCAAAATGATTTAAAATTCAGATCCTGCCTGTCTCCTTCCCAAACCTCCTTCCTCGTCGCCCCGAACACTCCTGAATTTCTTAACCACTGCCTCAGTAGGTTCACCCTCTCCTCTATCCTTTGATTTACGACTACTTCGAGTAATCTCCATTTCCTCACTCTCATCTGATCCATCAGTATCTCCCCACTCTGGTCCATTCACAACACAGTTGTGCCTACCTGCCGTTGTTTTCTTCGAAGACTTCCCCATTGTCCTCAGTTCTGTCCACCTCAAACTTTTCCACCAACGGACGGATTTTCAGTTCGAGGTCATCAACTGGATTTTCAGATGAGTTAGGATAGGTTTTAACCATAAATTCAACAGAAATTTCAAATTAACCACATCACCCACGCCGCCGATCTCCAGAGCCCATCAGCCTCTTCTTTCTTCTTCTTCTTGTAGTTTAATGGCGGGTGTCAACCATCGTTAATGTGCATTACCGCCACCTACAGTCCTGGAGTGTGAACCAGAGCTTCTTGTTCTAGGTACAAAATACATCATGAATAACTAAGGAAGTTTGGAGAACAAATAAATAAATAAATAAAGTATATTCTGTTGACTAATCCAGTTTCTTTTAAAAACTCAACCGAAGCTTTAGACATACTTCTGTCATTACTTCATATATCTGTAAGTGTAAACGTCTGTACTCCACATCTCCTAAGGTCTTTCTTCAGTTTTCCTGCTAGTTTAGTGTCTCACAGTTACAGGTCCATGTCAGCACTCTTCTCTTCACTCATACCTGTTTCAAGTCTTCCAATTAAATGCAATGTTTAATTTAATCCTACATGTCCAATCCGTAGTTCTCAACGTGGGGGTCGGGACCCCATTTGGGGTCACAAAACACTTAGAGGGGGTCGCCAGATGCCTCAAAAATAACAAACAATATTTTTTAAATGTTTAATCCCACCCAACTTTGTCACTATTATTTGCCACTCATTTTTATCACGTTTCCCCACCAATTTTTGCTAAATTTAACCCATTTTTGTCATTTTTAGTCCGTTTCCAAGACTTTTTTCTGACTGTTTTCCCACTTCCAAACAAATTTTTGCTGCTTCCTACCTATAGTTGTCTTTGTTGACCCATTATTATGGACATCAGCCTATTTTCACCCCTTTTGGCATCAATTTTTGCCCATTTAAAGTATGGTTGACTATTTGTTATGCCCATTTTTGCAAGTTTTACCCACGTCTGCCAAGTTCTCCGCCTTTGTTAACCCATTTTGCCAGTTCAGAAAAGTTTAGATTAGAAAAGATAAGGCAAGGAAAGTTTAGTTACAGAAAGGAATGTTAAGTTAGGGAAACTGAAATCAATTAATGGAAGAGAAAGTTAAAGGTCACGTATTATTGTAAAATTAACTTTTTCAGGATTTTCTAACAAAAATACCTGACCCTGGCCTGTCTACAGTTCCCCCAAGAATCAGAAAAATTACCCCCCACCCTTCTCTGTGGTTAGAAAATGTGCGCTGAAACAAGCCGTTTTCAGATTTTTCCCCTCATGATGTCATGTGGGGAGTTAGTCCCGCCCCCAGGTTTGGTTGGCCCCCACCACTTGAAAGCCCGTCCTCCTCCACAGCACATCCATTAAGCCACATCCATTTCCTGGGAGGGGCCGAGTCAGACAGCTCATTAAGCTCAAACTTACATTGAACCTGCTGTTGGGGCTGAATTCTAAATATTATCGGGCCACCACTGAGCCAATAGGCCACACCCACCTAAAAAAATTCATAATCACTTTAGCATGCCAGTAATTTTTTTTTGCCAGGTTTCATGGTTCTTAATATCAAGCCTCAGAAAAAGGCTACTTCTGTTTCATGGCAGACAACAAAAATCCCCATAGCAACCATCTGACCTTCTAACCAATGTAATGACAATGTATCATGATGTACCTGAGTTAATACTGACCTTTCAGTAAAATAGATCTATAGATCACATTAAGAGGAAATAAATAAGTCTAGGTTAAACTTTCTTTCAGCAAAAGGTAGAAAAATTCCTCAAGCTGAGTTTTGTTGAAGCCTTTAGCTCACATTTTTTAGAGTTTTTGTTCCAGTTTCATGTAAATCAGTAATTTTTAAAGCCTCAAAATCAGAAAGAGTGGGAGGAAAAAAAAAACATCTAAAATTACTATAGTTTGTCAAAAAACTAAACAGAGTTGTGGGAATCTGGGTGTAGTAAACAGCTCAGAATCCTGTGGTGAATTTAGGCTAATACACAAACATTGACAAAATCCCACATTATGGGGACTTCCTGTCATCAGCCAATCAGAAGCTCTGAATTATACACAGTGTGAATTATTCATGAGCAGGTGTAATTACAAGGTCCCACCAGTGGGGGAGCTCTCACGATACACAGAAAATACACAATTTCCGTGTTTTGTGTACTAAAAGGACTTTTGCTAAAACTTTGGATTTGAGCTTTTATAACCTTTAGAAACACTTCTACACGGTTTGTATTATCGGGACATTGGGCCTGTCCTCATAATACGAAATGTCCTTGTAGTGTGGTGTGTATTCTGGCAATTTGTCCACTTAATTAACTATAGCGCGCACACACACACACACACTCAAACAGCTGATGCTGATCCTCTGTGGTCAGAGAGGAGCTTGAATGCAGGAGAAAAGAGTTTAGGTATTCTGAAACTCAACAGACTGAAGTCTGCAGTCTGCACTACCAACATGTTAGCGTGTGTTTCAGAGTAGGTGTGTGCGTGAGCGTCGCGTTTGTGTGTCATTGTTATGCAGCATGAATGAAGACGAGGAAGAAGGAAGGGTGGCCATTGGTGCTGCGTAAAAGGGTATTTGGGTAGCCCGCCAGTCTTTAGACAGATCCACCCACAGTCCCACCATCCTGTTACAGCTTTGTTTAAATGGGCTGCTTTATTGGAACAGCTCCATGTGTGTGTGTGATCAGAGCTCATTAAGGGGCTTCCCCTGGTTGCCATGGTAACTAAGGCCTGCATTCCGGGTGCTTTCATCTGTCAATCAGTGGATGACATCATCACTAACTGCTCTCTTGATCAGGAGTGAAACTGACTGAAATTTTTTTGAATCTCACCTCACAGATGCCACAATTTTTACCAAATCTCTCTAAAACTAAGATATTTTTGTAGTAAATTTTATCAGGAATCCATCCATATCATTTTTAAAGCTGTAGGACCTTTGGTTTTTTGTGTAGAGGCCACAGCTTATACAGCTTATGCAGAGCCCTCCCTGCTGCCCCCATTCATTTGAATGGGAGCAGCAGGGAGGGCTTCTTCTGGGTTGACCAACTTTGAGGGCTTGTCATTCAGAAACCGTTTGAGAAACAACAAATTCCCTAAGAATTCTTGTACAGCATGGCCTAGTGTGTCTTCTCTGTGCCGTTCAAGCTGATACGATTTACAGCGTAGGAGAAGATACATTTTGTTCGGAGCCCTTTTTTTCCTGGAAAAAACATTTTGGCATGTTTGGGCTTAGTTTTTTCATTTTATCAAATTTATCGCCGATTCTGAGGTGTGTGCCAATTTTGGTGAGTTTTTGAGCGTGTTTAGGGGTCAAATTAAGGTTCAAGGAGGCGTGGGTATAATAATTAGAAGAACACAGTAAAAACTGGAGTGTTAATTTCTCAGAGTTAGGTTGATTTAACTCCCTAAGTGTAATTTTAACTCCACCCTGAGTTAAGTGGCCTTCAGTGTTGGAGTTGTCTGACAGTGTTGATCCCATCAACACTGTCAGAGAGTCAATTGATGTAAGCACTGCCTACTTTCATCTCAAAATTTGACTAATTTTCCCATGATGCCCCCATGCAGAATGTTTATTTGTGTTTTAGATGTTTTAAACTGTGTTTGGATGTGTTTAGATGATGCCTATTGTACAGTAATCATTGCTTGAAGTCCGTTGTTCATGTTTCTGGTGGATTGTTGAAGATTTTTAAGTTTTTAAACTTTCCACCGTGAGTGACATTGTTTCCTGAGTAAGTGACTTCCTGCCTGTGGCCGCAAAGTGTAGTGTATGTGTAGAGCAACAGGGTCTGCATAAGTGAGCAAAGTGTAAGCTTTCACTGCGTACCATAGGTCACTATTATGTAACAGCCTTGTTAAATTGCCTGAGTAAAACACTTAGGCAATTATTGATTACGATATTAATCAATCTGCTGAAACACATCAGATAAGAATGATCTTACTAAGGTGTTAAAAAACACCTTCATGTGTTTAAAAGTAATACTTAAATGCTATGATGTATCACTATTGGAGAACTATATAAACTCAGCATAGGTGTTATATTTAACACTATGGGAGTTGAATTACCACTGACAGAGTTGATTTGTTATTGCAGAAGAATAGATAACCAACACAACTGGGAGTCATTTTTACACTCTTCAGAGTTGATTAACATGTAGTGGTAAGTTCTGTTAACACTGTACAGTATTAGCCAGTGTTCATTTTTTACTCAATTTTTAGTTAATTTTACTCTGAAATTTTAACACTGTGGAAAGAGTTAATTTAACACCAATTCTGGTTAGGACCAAATACACTTGGACACAGTGTTAAATTTAACTCTTTAAGTGTTGATTTAACACTGCAAAATTTGCTGTGAAGAAGAAGAAGAAGAAAGAAACGGAGCAGATACAAGAGGTCCTCAGACCCTAAATAATTTAGGAAAGCACCACAGCGTTATGTTACTCACTGCTTAATGTATTGAGGAGAGATACTCAGCCCATGGCTCCCTAGTCGCCAGTGGCTCTATAGTGCCAAATCTAAATGAAAACTTTAATTTTCTTTTAATCCGTGTGTTATTATTGTCGGGTGTGCGCGATGGAGGATCGCGCGTAAGAGAGAGCAGAGGAAGTCTGCAGGTGCTGCGTCTCTCAGTAAGATTACTCATTCAGGTGTGCTGTACTGTGTTCAGACTGCAGCTTCGTCTGCCCTCATTTTAACAGGTTTTTTTAGTCGCTTGACACCACACTGGTATTTTATGATGATTATTGCGATATGCGTCATCAGTGACCCACACACAAACACGGATCACATGTTGAGATAACGTAACATCACGTGAAACTTGTCAAAACGTGGGTGTTTTACTTGATCTTAACTCATTGAGTGCCAGCCCTTTTACAAAATGGGAAGTGCCTTGTGCCAGCGTTTTTGACCATTTTGAGTCATCTTTCAAGACCCACAGAATATTTTGTACTACGATTCTGAAAACACCAAATAGCTCAAATGAAAGAAGAAACTCTCTACAAAACGTTTGTTTTTAGCTTGTTCCGTTCTTGATTTATCTGAAGTTGAATAGAGGCTAGTTTCACCAAAAAGACCACTTTTTTCTAGAAAGCTGAGAAAAATGCCTTTTTGTGAAAGAGAGTCTGTCAAGCAGAACAGTGATTTGAATGTTATAATTTTGCCTTCAATGACATAAAAGACATCTGAAATTTGTATTACAAATGTTATTTTATTGTAAAATAAATAACAGTGCTTCCAGTCACACTCTGGAACTGGACGGCCTCCACGGGACCTCCCTATACGCCCACGTCCTCTCCTGCTTGTTGCTGTACGCATCCAGCTGGTGAGAGGCTGCCTTATTTCTCCGACGCACGGGGGGAACCTTGCGGCATACTAGCCTCGTTTCCGACCGAGGCAGATGAATAAAAGCGCCGATCCCTGGAGTCGCTGTCGTTAAGTTCAGTGTCGGTTTCAGTGAGTAAGCGATTTCTCAGGCAAAAGTTTAAAGTTTCCTCCAGCGTCTAAGTTAGAACTTTTAGCTTATAGGTCATTTCCACGGAGCGGTCCGGCTCAGTTCGGGACGGCACGCTTTTTTTGGTGTTTCCATAGAGAAAGGGTCCCAAAAAACCGACCCGTACCATCCCACTTTTCGGCACCCTTCCGTAGGGGTGCCAATCTTACCTAACCGTACCAAAAAGGTGGAGCTACACACACAACAATAGGGGCTGCACTGACGTCACGTCAGCGCGCGACTCAGCTGCTCGCCTCTGGGCTTCAAAGACGGAAGTCTGCTGCGAGAAGCGGGCAAAAACAGGAGAAAAATGGACCAATATCTGCCTAAATGGGAAATATTTGGACTCGACGGAGATCCAAACTGTTTCCTAGTCTATGGATATTGGTATCTGGCCTCAAATCAAGTTTCCTGATGTTTATCTGGATGATTTTAAGAACACAAAGCAGAGCCTGAAGGCTCACATCAGTCTGATCCATCCGCGATGGATGAGACACCAAATTAAAGCAGACGTTTTGTGAATATGAAGCCTTAGAACAGTTCACTCTCATCTGTAACTAGTTATTAATCTACGTCTTACATTAGATAAACTGTGAAAACATCGCTTTGTGGTTGTGGAATGGGTTCGTAAAACTTCAAGCTGCAGACTATTTTAAAACCAGATCAGCACACCCCAGATTTCTGACTTAATCTAGCTTGATTTTAACACCAGCTGAACTTTTACTTTATTTTTAATACGGTGAATTCTCACACTACAGCTCTAAACTTTCAGATTTAGTCGTATAAACTGTTCTAGACTAGATATATTAGCTTTCAGCTGAAATAAAGCTGTTTACTGCTTATTCCCGAATGATTTCTGTCACTCATCCTTTCTATAACTCTGCAGCTGGAACAGCTGACTCGCGTTGTCTGTGACTTTACATGCTTTCACAGCCCCGCCCACCCAAGTGAGAGCACGGGTGTCTGTGGAAACGCTAACTATTTTGGGGTTTAGCGTACCAAACCAGACCAAACCGAACTGAATCAAACCGGACCCCCTAATGGAAACACGGCTAAAATGTTCTCCCAGAAGAATTGAGGCTTACTCAGGTCCATGTTTGCAAACTCCAGTCTGGCTTTTTTCTGTCTCTTTGTCAGCAGTGGGGTTCTCCTGGGTCTCCTGCCATAGCGCTTCATCTCATTCAGATGACCACGTATGGTCCCAGCTGACACTTTTGCACCCTGAGTCTGCAGGACAGCCTGAATCTGTGTGGAAGTTGACTGAAGATGTTTATCCACCATTCCAGCTTCTGTGTTGCATTCTTTTGTCAGTTTTTCTCCTCTGTCCTCCTCCACAGTTCCATGGCTTATAAACTTCTCGATTACAGCCATGGATGAATTATTACAGCATTTTCCGGCCCATTTTTTGAGTTTTGTGTAATATTATGTCCATTTTGGCTTTTTCTTCTGTTTTTTTTGTGTTGATCCAATGCACATAAAGGAAATAAACATGTGTACCGAAAACATTTGTAATTGCAGCAATTTCTGGGAGAAATGGTGTATTTTCTGTAAAAGTTTCAAAGGTGCCAATACTTTCGTCCATGACTGTATATAGTGCTAGGCTTTAACCCAGCCTTGTTTTGTCTGGTTTCAAGCAGGAAATGAATCTGCCAGAAAATACACTGACCTTTTTGGACTTCCCCTTATAAGATACAAATTCAGAATGGGTCACCAATAAATTCTCTTTCAAACTGTGCCGAAAAAATACTTTTGAAAGGTTGTCCCATGGTGCTTTGCCAAATGCACCTTACTCCATTGCTCCCTCAACAGCGCCCCTGAGAATTTATTTTTTCGGTTTCTTTTTGAGAGTGATTCCAGTGCCAGGACACTCAATTTCACTCTTAATTGAGGGTATGACAGGCTGCTTTGGCAGGACTGGCCTGGTATGGAAACGAGTTTCTGTTGATCCATTAACAGTGTTATGAGGGTGCCATGATTGGTCTTTATGGGGGTTGGTGTTGGCGTTAGGGTTAGGGTCTCCCTCAGCAGCGACCCCGAGAATTAAATTTTCTTGTTTTGATCCGAGAGTGATTCCGGTGCCAGCACACTCAATTTCCCTCTTAATTGGGGGTACAACGGGCTGCTTTGGCAGAGCTGGCCTGGTTTGAAAATGAGTTTCTGGTGATCCATTAACAGTGTTATGAGGGTGCCATGATTGGTCTTTATGAGGGTTGGTGTTGGGGTTAGGGTTAGGGTCTCTCTTTTTAATAGGAGGCAAAGATTTTGACTTCTCCCAACTCTCCAATTTATACTTCCTAAGTTCAGCTCCCAATTTTTGTTTCTCCTTATTCAAATCCGCAATGTTATCTTGGTACATCTTACTCATCCTTTTTTCCATCTCCAGGTTTTTCTCCAGATCCCTGATCTTATTTTGGTACTGCTTGATCCTCTGTAATAGCCTCGTAGCCTCATCCTGCGAAAGACCTTCAAACTCCTTGGTCGTCTTGTTTTCATTGTCCTGCTGTTGTCTTGCCGCAAATCTTAAGTACTGCATCGGTTGTTCACTAATCACCTGGAGGTATTCTGACACAGGTCCCTTCATAGCCCTTACTTTGTCTCTCCTCGTCTTTGCCAGCGTGCAAATGGTTAGCTTCATTTGCCTTGCCATGGTGACAGACTCTCTTTCAAGCTTGGCGTTTCGCCACGTCAGATAGCCGTTGTCATCCAAAAGTTTTTTGACTTGCTTTTCACGCTTTTCTGATTCCAGTTTAGAGTTACTGGCCTTATTTTGATAATCCCTGATTTCCCTTTGGTAGTGAATTACTCTTTGTTCCAGTTGCTCTTTTTCTGAAAGCACGTTTTGCAAGTCTTTCTCGGCCCGGAGCAGCTGCGCGTCAGATTTCGTTTGAAGATTGATCCGCGCTGACTCTGACTGTGCCAGCTTGATTTTAAGGGATTCCAACTGATTGTTAGCAGATACAAGTTGTTTTTTAAACTTTTCCTGCAGTGATTTTTCTGCCTCGCACACTGACGTCAGGTCTGTGATAGTGGCCTTCAGCTTCTGAATTTCTTTTCTCTGCTCACTTATGGTGTCCTTGTCTTTGAGAGTCTGTTCATTGTTCTCTTTGATGGCATGACTGAGAGACTGATTGTCAGCAATCAGCCTTTTCATTTTGGTCTCTTCGTCTTTAAGAATCATTCTGAGGTTGCCTACCTCACTGTCTTTAAGGTAGGCTTCCTGAGTGGCCGATTTTTCACCCCTTTCAAGCCTTTCTTTCTCTGCCATGCTCTTATTAAGGGCATTTGAATATTTGCGTAAATATGTATCTTGAATTTTGATTTTTTCCTTTAGATTTAGATTTTCATCGGCCAACCCTTTCGTTTCAGCGTTCAGTTCTTCCTCTTTGCCTGAATGGTGAACTACTGAAGTCTCTAATTGCAAAATCTTTTTCTTCAAAGCCTCATTCTCGATTTTTTGTTGATTTAATTGTTGTGTTGCGTTATGTTCTGCTGTTCTAGCTTTTTTCAGGTCTTCTTTTAAAATTGTGGTGGTCTGTTGGGATGCTTTAAGTTTCTCCTGCACAACTTGCATTTCTTTCACCTTTGTAATGAGAAATGTATTTTTGTAAGTCAACTCCAAATTCTTTTTGTGGAGTTCTGCTTTTTGCTGCTGTACTATTTCTACAGTCCCTTTTAGTTCATTAATTTTTTTCTCGGCAAAGCTTTTAAAGCCGGTCAAATGTCGCACCTGACGAGCTAATGCCTGCATTGTTGGAGCACGTCTGCAAATTTCCTCTTCCTGCACTTTTGAAGACATTTTTTCCTATTTTTTCTACAAATATTTGTGTAATTATTGAACTTGTAGTCTCAATTCTAACCGAACACTACAGCAGCTCTGCCTTATAGAATTTCTGGCTTTGATCCTGTGATGTCATCACATTCCGTGGCTTTGATGTCATCACAAGCTGTGATTGGCTCATTGCTTTTGAGGGTGGGATCTATGGATAAGTCCCACCCTCAAATGCAATGAGCCAATCAGAGTGTGTATAGCCATTCAATACAGTCTCGGACATCTGCTTCCTGGACGTCCATTGAAATGTACAGGAGAAAGTCTGTTTTCATTCGGTTTTATGTTTGTTTTTTTTTTTTGTTTTTTTTTAAGGGTCCGAGGACCCCTTCTAGCAGGAGCTAGAAAAACTCACCAAAATTGGCACACACCTCAGATTCGGCGAAAAAATTTGATAAAAAAAATAAATAAACCCAAACATGCCAAAATGTGCTCTCTAGCGCCACCTAAGGCACACTAAAACAGCCCTCACGGCCAGTAAGAATGTCGTAGAGAGATCAAACCAACTTTGAAACGCTCGTCTCGTCGAGACCCACAAACCACGTGCTGACACCCTAACCTATCTCAAACAGGAAGCCAGCAATTTACCTTTCAAAATAAAATTTTCCAGGAAAAAAGGGCTCCGAACAAAATGTATCTTGTCCTAGGCCGTAAATCGTATCGGCTTGAAACTCGCAGAGAAGACACTCTAGGCCATGCTGATCAAAAGTTCTGAAGGAATTTGTTGTTTCTCAAACGGTTTCCGAAAACCAAGCCCTCAAAGTTGGTCAACCCCAAAGAAGCCCTCCCTGCTGCTCCCATTCAAATGAATGGGGGCAGCAGGGAGGGCTCTGCATAAGCTGTGGCAGTTGGGCCTCTACACAAAAAACCAAAGGTCCTACAGCTTTAAAAATGATATGGATGGATTCCTGACAAAATTTACTACAAAACTATCTTATTTTTAGAGAGATTTGGTCAAAATTGTGGCATCTGTGAGGTGAGATTCAAAAAGATTTCAGTCAATTTCACTCCTGATCAAGAGAGCAGTTAGTGATGATGTCATCCACTGATTGACAGATGAAAGCACCCGGAATGCAGGCCTTAGTTACCATGGCAACCAGGGGAAGCCCCTTAATGAGCTCTGATCACGCACACACATGGAGCTGTTCCAGTAAAGCAGCCCATTTAAACAATGCTGTAACGGGATGGTGGGACTGTGGGTGGCTTCTCATCCACATACAGTCCCCCATAAAGTCTTTGGCAACGTCAGTCGCCAAAGACAGCCACACATATATCCCATATGAAGTGAATGGGAGAGATGGTACATTTGCGTGTGTGTTAGCGCGCGAAGCGCGCATGAGTGTGTGTTTGTGTGTCTTACAGATGCAGGTTTTTTGAACATTACAATAAGCTTACCGTGCAGCTGGTCATGTGACTCACTGAAGGCGGGAAAATGGAATGCGTACTACACACCCATTATAAAGGCTGAGGCTCCTGACAGAGCTGCAGGGACACACCTCAGTCTAACTTTGAGCAGGTCAAAGGGTCGAAAAGGGATGAAACCCTCAAAGTGGAGGTCAAACGGGCATGAGGGACGTGCGACAGACAGAGGACCCGTCCAATGCTGCTTGCAGCTTTAATTTATTTTATCTCATGAGCTGACGTCTCGTTAGCCTAGGCAACATAGGTATTATATATAGACAGCTTTAGTTAATGTTTATCTAAAAATAATACGTAGCTCCAAATGCTGTTAGCTAATATGAGCAGCACTTGTTAGTTCGTAGTTAGCATAACCAGATGTAAGTTTGTCCACGTTAACCTCAAAATAATTCCAGACGTCTGTGCTCTTTAGCATACAAAGTTTATCTTTAGTTATTATATTTTGTTTAGCTGAGGAACGAGGGTGACAGTATAGACCCAGTTTAATTAAACTGAATACATGTTCTCTCTTATAGTTTATATTGAATGTCTTACAGTGTCAGAAATAGCTCCCTGTTTACCTGGGTATCATTAAATTTTACCAGTGGTGTCCAAACTGTGGCCCGTGGTCCAGATTTAATGACCTGATGGTAAAATAATGAAATAAAATGAAATAAGGCTCACATTAGAACATGAAGCTTGTGCTATATTGTACTACTATACACTAATCTATATAATAATTATACTCTTAGTTTTGACTAGGGGTGCAGGATATGCTGATAATTACAAACTTACTGTAGCCAATACTGATATAAAATTTCTAAAGGACAACAGCAGCAAAAGCAGCCTGAACGGCTCTTATTTGCTCAACTACCTGCTCCATCTCATCGTCCACTTAACTAAACATACTGCTCAATAATCTTCATCACCAACACTCCTACAAAGTTGGACGGCTTCCTGCAGTTTGCCCTGATTCTTTGAATGTTGGATGATCCGTCAGTGTCCCCCCTCTCTGCTGCAGAGTCATTCTTGTCCTGATGAAGGGCAGATCAGTGACAGAAAGGGCGTTTTTTTGTGTTGTTGCTATAAATGAAAGGCTGTAATGCAGGCAGTTTTTAAAGTATATTCACTTACTAAGTGTATTGTTAGGTCATTGAGTGGTTTTGGAGATGTAACAGGCGTTATATGTAAGGGCTGGGTTATTATGGCAAAAATCAAAATCATGATTAATTAAACTTTTTACCTCAATAACAACAAATGAATGATTTTTCCACCCCAACCTCTGACTCTCTGCTCTTTAAATATTTTGATAATTTTAGAACAAATAATTGAGAAGAATGTGTACAGATAAACGATGTATGGTTATTTATTAAAACAGTTAAAATCAAAACACAGCTGAAATAAAAATGTTTTGTTAAAAGTAAAATATTAAAGAAAAGTATAAAACAAACAAGTTATATTTCTTGGTTAAAAAAAAATACTGTTGTATGAAAAGTAGAAACTAACTTTGCTGCTCTCTTTCACAGTCGCCTCCATGTTTGGGTTTTAGCGGACTGGATGGGATGGTGTCATGTGTCACATGACCAGTATACTTCTTCTCTTGGCTTTCCAGCAGGCTTCCTGGATTCCTATCACCTGACCGCACAGCCAGTAGTGTTCTTTTCTCCATTCTGCAGGTGGATGTTATCTTTAATGCCAAAACAAGTTTGTAAGAAATAGATCCTATTTTTATAGCTGTTACAGCTCATGTTTGAAAAAACTTTAACATGTAATGAAAAACTATTAAGTATTAATAAATGTCTTGTGTTTACTGCAGCTTTGACTCTGTTTTTATTTTACTGGTAAAGTGACTTTAGAAGGAATTTAGGATTTAAATTTGTCTTTGTACCATTCTCTCTGTGTACAGGTACATTTTGTCCCAGCCCGCAGCCTCAGATCCTCGGGGGGGAACCTCCTGGTCGTCCCAAAGTCGGGGCTCAAATCTAAGGGTGACAGGGCCTTCTCCATCAGAGCCCCTCGACTTTGGAACGACCTACCCGAGGAGATAAGGCATGCAGAATCATTGACATCTTTTAAATCACTTCCTAAAACTCATTCTTATAGACTTGCTTTTATGTGATGTCGTCTTCTTGTTATTATTATTTAGTTTTTATGTTCTCACAGATTCTTACATATCTTCGTTTAATTTCCTCTTAATCTCACTTTTACTCCCTGTCAACCTAATCTTATTTCCTTGCCTCTTAGCTGTCTTTAATCGTTACTGTCTTCCTCACTTTATTGCTTTTATATTTTTATTGCTTCCCTTTTGTTTACCTCTGTTATAATATTGGTCAATTTTACTGCTTTTACAGTTTTAGAGCTTGTTTTACCTTGCTCTACTATCTGTTTTTGCCCTCTTAATTACATTTTACTGCCTTTTCTTGTTTATCCCCTGTTTTGTTTTCACTCCTTTCTGTCTTTTAATGTCCCACGTCTTTAATTTTGGTCCTCGGTCTCAGCCTGTGTAGCTGGGTTCCTGCATTGCCTGGGTTCCTATCGCTTTATGGTACTGATGTCTGTCTTTCCTGCATCCTGATGATGTTCATGATGTCTTAGTTGAGCAGTATGGCTCCTGTCTGCACTCTGATTGACGTCTGTGATGTCTTAGTTCGCATGGCATCTCATGACGTCTAGGCTTTGTTTATATTGATGTTGATGAATTATTATCTCATCCATATTTTTGGTTAGTTCTTTTTAAGTGTTGAATTCTGCTGATGTTGTCTGCCTGTCACATTATGTCTTCGTGTCTTGGGTTTTTTGCTTTGTTTTCTGTTTGCTTTTGCACTTGTCAATGCAAAAGCATGCACTTTGTAAACCCATGTTTTTAAAAGTGCTATACAAATAAAGTTATTAGTATTATTATTATTAGTTCTGACAACTAATGTATTTGCTGTTCCCTCAGAATGTTAACAGACAAAATGTTTCATCCTGTCTCTATATCACATAAAAAAATACTATTATAGGTGTGGTCAGATTCATAATGAGTACACATTGTGCATTTATAGTCATTGAAAATTGCCCCTTATATATTAGCAGCAACAAAACTAGTTGCTACTGTCCATGTAATCCCTATTCCCCCCAAAATGTATCATTGTAAAACTCAACAATCCTGTATTTGATCACTAAAATGGCATCTATTACTAAAAGTTGTAATTATATACAATAGATATGATAAATATGATAATCAAAGTAACAATCACTGTGGATTAAAAGCTAATATTTACTGAAATCTCTCGTTGCTGCGGTCTCAAACTCATTCAAACAGACTGACAGCTCTGGTATGTTGGGAACTATTTGGAGCTACGTGAACCACGTGACCGCGCTGCTGCGAGATAAAAACGTGTCGTAACTCTCTCTCAATGGCTCTGGATGGATGGATGGGGGAGGCTGACCTAAAAGAAAGGGGTCAGTAAAATAAAAACAATTACTATTCATTATCAAAGAAAGCAAAGGGATCATTACAAGAGAACACACTAAGAAATATACCGATCAATCAATGATAATAAGCATAACAAACATACATACAAACAGCGTGCAGCCGCGCCTAGCTTAAGTTAGCATTGTTCTTAATGAGGTTTGGCAAAGAAATCTCTGCAAGTCCCACGGAGGAACTAACGCATTTAGTGGGAGTTTTAAATCAACTCTGCACATTTTATTAAAGTAAACAAAGAAATAACACTCGCCGCTGAAGTTTCTAGAAAGTAAGAAGTCGCTGTGCGTTACCTTTGATGCCATCCAGCCGTGCCACCTGTGTGCCCATCAGGTGAGGAGAATGAAAGAGGAAGTGACCTAACCCTGGTTGTGGGATGAGCTCGAAATGGATGTTTAGTTATGGATTGGTGTGCGGTATGGACATTCATAAAAAAATAATAAGTGTAAGGAAATTAAATACATTTGTGGAAAGAAATAAATAAGCAGTTGTTTGTTATGACGGGCACAAGGTCACTCCTGCAGGCAGGCAGGATGGATCAATACATAGAAATTTACATTACTTCACTGGGTTTCTGGCAGGGGAAAGAGTAACAGGGACCCAGGAGATCATGGTGGCTAAAATAAAAACCCAAGTTGTGCACGAGTCCCAAATCACAAGTCCGAGTGGAGTCTCAAGTTGCTGATGTGTGCGACTTAAGTGTGACTGGAGTCCTCATCTCTGGAGAAAGCCTTTAGCCTTTTTAAGTATACTGTAAAGCCTTTGTATAGAATTTTGAGATTTTTGTTCATAAAACTAACACACAGAAAAAGGCTCATGTTTATCTATGTGGTTTCTAAGATGTTACTACACGGGGTATACATTGTTTTAGTGAATTTTTATTTCATGGTTAAATGTGTTTATCTCCTTCAACAAATCGATACGATCACATGGTAAAAGGAGATGTACACCGTATGGCCCTTTGCTTGCTGACACTCTCATATACAGGCTGGAGCAAAAACATTCAGGAGCATAATTATTCACAGCAGACGACCCAAGCAGAGTTCATTCAGCTTCTTTAAAGACAAATGTATTTAGGTTCATACAGAGTACAGTGTTGTCTGTGAGCGCTCAGAAAGATCTCCAAAATTCTCATTTTTGGTGACACACAAGAAATTCCTCTTCCATTCAGGTAGCTGTGTCTAGGAACGTCTGCTGTTATCAGCCCAGTCCTCTGCAGATGAATGCCTGAATACAGTCGGTAAATTCAAAATAATTCTGCCATTTTCATCCTCTTCTTCAGAATATCTCAGTCAGTCTGTTCAAAGTGTCTGCTCTCATTCAGGACAGTCAAAGCTTGAGTTCTGAGTACTTCCTGTTTTGTTTTTCCAGAGTTGAATTTGTCATATTCTGTGAGAGCAGCTGAGAACTCCACGTCTGTCACCAGTAAACTACACAGAGTCACAGTAAAGATGTTCACGTCCTCACTCAAACATTACACCTTAAAGGCAACCTGCTGCGTTTGCTGCCTTGAGTGTGTTCTCACTGTTGATTCCCAGTCAGGGCCTTTCTGTGAGGAGTTTGCATGTTCTCCCTGTGCATGGGAGGGTTCTCTCTGTCCCTCCCACCACCAAAAACATGCTCTTTAGGTTAATTAGTGACTCTAAATTGTCTGTGGGTGTGAGTGTGAGCGTGCCTGGTTGTCTGTCTCTATGTGTCAGCCCTGTGATTGGCTCTCACCCAGCCACACAGCTGGGATAGGCTCTGTTCCCCCACAACCCCCAGCAGTATAGAAAATGGATGGATGCTCCAAATGAAAGCGATCCAAGATCACGTCCTCTAAGTGATCCTGGCTCTCTTGTGTTGTTCTTGTTGTGTTAACGTCTGAGGGAAGGCCGTTTTGTTTCAGAACATCCTCTCCAAATGATCCAGGCGTGGAAGCAGCTGACAGAGAGGTGGATATACAGTCATTACTGTCACAGTGGACAAACATACCCTAGTTTCTGCTTCATTGTGTTGCACTCCTCAGTGAACCTCTGGCTCTGATCAGCTAACCTGTAGACAGAGTTGATGAGGTTTTGTCTGTCTTCAGTTTCCAGAGTGTACTTGACAATAGTGTTAATGAGGATCATATGTGTGTCTACCAACTCCAGCAGAGCTAATATCAGATCAGCAGATAATATCAGTTTCTGCTGGGTCACTTTTCCATGAATCCTCTGAAACAGCCATGACTCAGAGAGCGAGAGTTCAGCCTGAATTTGAGCTGAAATCTCCAACTTTTTACAGCATCCCTGCATTTCTTCTATGTCCGTCCTCAGCTGTTCAGCCAACTGAATGAATTCACTCCCTAAGCTTTTCACTTTCTTTCCTCTAAGATTTTTGATTATTTGTTCAGACAGTTTAGAAAAAAGAGCAACACCAAACCCTCCTGCACCTACTGCTCCTCCTGCTAGAACTGCTGCAGCAGCTACGCTTGCCCCTCCAGTGAACGGAGCTAGAAGAACTCCAAGTCCAACTGCAGCAGCCCCCAGTCCCACTCCTCCAGCTACCAGTCCCCCTGTAGTGGTGTTGGCAACTGTCGTCAGCGTCTCCCTTGCTTCACCAGCTATTTTCTGAAATTCAGATGCAATAGATTTCACCCTGTTGTAATTTTTCTCTAAATTATGGGTAAATGAAGCTGCATGCTTATCAAAATTTTTCCTCAGTCGAGACAGGTCAGGAGGCAGCTCATGGCTCCGTCTTCTCCCACCCAAAAGTCCTGACATGGTTTTTCTTGGATCAGACCCAGACAGTGATGTTGGTTATGGTCCTTTCTGTGGAGACACAAACACCAGTGGTGATCACATGACTCTCAGTCAGCTGGTTAAACATCTTCACTCAGGAAGGACTCAGTGCTCTTTTAGTCTCAGCCTGCAACAGGCTACAGCCCGGCTATAGCTGGTCTAAGGACTACTGTCCCTCTGCTATAGCACACAGATGTTCCTGCTTTCAGATAGTCACTACTGGAGCTTCTTCCTTTAGATTTTGATAACAAGTTAGTGACTAAAAAGCTAAACCCACTCTAGTAAGAATAAAACTATCTTATTTAAAGTTTACTTACAGGCATTCAATCCTGATCCTATTTTTGCAACAACAAGAGAACAAGTCACACCTCTATATTAAAGTCAAATACACAGACAGTGTTAACTAAACTCATCCAGAGTTCAATCTAACACTTTAAACATGTCTATTGGTCCTCAGTTAGTTAAACTAACCTTTAAAATGTTTAATATCTGACAGTCTGACAGAGCTCTAGGAACTTCAGAGAATCTGTGGTGAAGCAGGTCTTCTCTGAAGAATAAAGCAGAAAGTCGACCTCATAATAAGGCATTAAAAATGATGAAGAACATGGACTAGGAGTCCTTTAGGAACAGCTGAAGTCCCTGACAGGAGCTCGTACTCAGTGGATAACTTCACTCATGGTTCAAATGAGTCTCACATCAACAACAACAATACAGTTTTGGCTGAAGTCAGACTGAACCAACTCAACAGAAAATCAGCTGCAGTAGCCTGGTTTTACCTTTAGAGGTAGTACCTATGCACAAAATATCAGATTTAAAACTTTGTGCTTAAACGTTGAAGGTAATTCCAGTACACATTTCAGCTAAAAGAGAGAGCCTGAGGGTTCAGCTACACTTTAAGTCTTGATCACTCTGATCGAGAGAAGAGCAAAAACATTTTTTCTACCAGTTAATCTTTCAGTCTGGTTCTTTGTCCAGGTCTGATCAAACTGCTGCTCTACTACAGCTACATCTGAGCTAGTTGCTACACCAGGGGCCGCCACTGATAATGCATTTAACTGGTGAAGACACTGCAGATGTCTTCATGTCATTTCTCAGTCATCATTCTGAGTGATGTGTAGTTTTGGTCATTAATATAGTTACTGCTGTGGTAACTATACCTTAAAAAGGTACACCCCTGCACTCCTGAGTTGGTTTCATCCAAACACCTGCATCAGACCTGCAGGTAAACACAAACACAGACGGGACGTTACTGAGGTATTCAGCAGAGTGTTAAATCATTAAAACGATGAGTTAAACATACTTAACCATAGCTAGCTCTCTCTTCATTGGTAAATGTCAGAAAACCCAGAAGGAGGTCAGATACTTTAGTACAATGGTTCTCAAAGAGGGGTACATGAGGTTTTAAAATATATGCAGGCTATTTCAGAAAAATAGCGCCTTCTATGCACATCAGCAGCGACCAATTTTGTGAGTTTATTATTTACATTAAAAAAAGAAAATTTGTGCTGTGAATGTCTGCGGTGTGTTTCCTCTGTCCTCTGATAAACAGGCAGAGATATGGTAGCGTTAGATTAAAGGAGGTTTCTCCCTCTCTCTTCTCTGCTCTTTGGATAACAGCAGTTTTATGCAGAGTTAGGAGGTCAGTGCTGTTTAGTTTCACTGTGCCAGCCACGCTTGCTCAGATGAGGGACCGACTTCATTCATTTGATGTTAAATATTATTAATAATAGTAATAAGGGCACAGCTGAGGTTACTGTGGGAGGAGTTAACTCCTCTACAGCGCACTGATTGGCTCTCCTGTTTGTGTTCCAGACTGGTCAGAGGAGTCATTTCAGTGAGCTGGTTGATCCGGAGCATCTAGAAGTGGTGTGTCTGAGCTCAGAGGAGACGCTGTTGTTAGATATTTGATTGGACTAAAGTCCCGTTAGTTTAGAAACAGCTCCAGCTGTGGGAGTAGAGCTTTTACATTAACATGGCCATGTGGGGCTGCCTGCTGCCTGTCTCCCTCTCTACCAGGCTACGTAAACCACAGGCACTGATGCACAGATATGAGGAGAGGACAAACATCAGGTGGTATTAGAGAGGAGGACTGGTGGTTCTAGAAATGTATCACTGAGGTGGCCGAGGGGTGGCTAAGGGATGTGCAGAGGTGGCCACAATGTGTTAATGTGCATGGACAACATGCAATGTTTTATTAGTACGCATTATAGTCAACTATCACAGTCTTAAATTGTTAGAAAGCTGTAAATGTGTCTTAATGATGATACTGAGAGGAGGGGTACATCCTGGACTGGTCACCAGCCAATCACAATCACAGGGCTGGGATAACATAAAAACAGATAACCAGGCACACTCAAGGGCAATTTAGAGTCACCAATTAACCTAACGAGCATGTCACCCATTAACCCACACATGCACAACGAGAACATGCAAACTCTGCACAGAAAGGCCCTGACCAGGAATCAAACCAGGAACCTTCTTGCTGTGAGGCAACAGCACTAACCACTGCACCACCGTGCAGCCCTCTGTCTTTTTATAATTAATTCAATTTTTTACAGGTTTTGTAGTTTTTTCTACCTCTATGATTTTATTTCCAATTAAAAAGAGAAGTTTTTACACACTGATGGTTTTAAACATTTTTATGCTGTCCACTCACAGTTTTCCCTACATGAGTGTGAATACCCACATTCAGTGATGAGATCTGCCTTGAATTTAGTCATGCATTTTAAACATTTAAAATGTCTGAAAAAAATACATTTTCAATCTGTAAATGTTTATCAGCTAGAAAATTAGATAAATCAGACATCTGTCACAGCGCTGTTTAATGTCTTTCTCTTCATCCAAAAAAGCTTTGGGCAGTCTAGGGGGTACATGAGTGAGACATACTTCACGGGGGGTGTGTGTGTGTGTGTGTGTGTGTGTGTGTGCACGAGTGAAACATACTTCACCGGGGGTTCACAAGTGAAACATACTTCACGGGGGGTGCACGAGTGAAACATACTTCACAGGTGAAACATACTTCACGGGGGGTCCACGAGTGAAACATACTTCACAGGGGGTCCACGGGTCCACTGTTAGTAAATAGTGTCTCCTTTAAGCAGCCCCCCTCACCTTAAACAGAACTCTGTTAAACACCTCATCCTCTGTGAGGGTCTACACTTCCTCCCATCAGGATGCCGTCTTTGTAAAATCAGTTTAAAGGTTATTAAGGTAGATGATTTCCCACTAACAGGCTGTACCTGGACATCACTCTCAGGTGATAGTTCTAATAACCCATCCTCTCTCAGCCCCTCCCCCTCTGATCACTGTAACAGGAGGATTATTTGACATCAAACGTGACTGAAATGGTGGGTAAAAGGACTCTGATCATTACATTTAGAAAACTTTGATTTTACCAGCAGGCATCAAACACTAGTCCTTAGTTCATGGTATTTCTGTAATAGAGAAATAAAAATCAGCCCTATTCTGTTAATAAAAACAAACAAATCTCTCAAACAGGATCCAGATCTCACCACTGATATCAAAGAGCTGATATAGAACTGACGTTCACAACAACACGGCCCTAGATAAATCCATCTGACGTTTAAAAAACATTTAAAAAAGCAGCACAAATAAGAGAAAGGATCAGAACAAATGCATCTAAAAGCACACACACTGAGGGTTGTAAAGAAGGCTGGAACAGGCAGATAATCCAGGTAATGATGATTTACTCTGTCATACTAGAACAGAAAACTCTACAGTCTCATGTATTCTGGTTCAGAGTTCTTACCTGATGTTCAGCTCTCAGTCTCTGAAGATCTCTGATGCTGGAGAGAGAGAGAGAGCAGGGTTTATATGAGCAGAGGGCGGGCGATCAGAGGTCACATGACTTCACAGAAACATCTCAGACTTGATTCTCTTCATAACAGTTGAGGAGTAATGAAACAAAATAAATGATTATTATTTCAACAATCATCTATCTAAGACATGCTAAGCCCCCAAAAACCACTTTGAAAAATTTCACATAAGTTTAAACTGTTTTCATAGAGAATGTTCTTAACAGGCTTACTTACACTTGCTCTTGACAACAGATCTATGTTTAAACCATCCATTATTATGCAGGATGTCTGCAGGCTCTTAGAAAGGATTCATTGCTGATAAATCAATTTAGCCAAAATTATGCTTTTAAAAAGTATTAGAAAGTCTTATTAATGTAGACTTCACATTAATCAGTGTTGTGTCAGTGTGAGAGGAAATAGCTCTAACTTCATATAAAACTACAGTCATTCTCATCATGGTGAAAGTGGTGAGACAATAGAGCACAGTAGAAATGTGAATATTCTGACAGAGTTAAAGCATTTATTTCTTTAGCTTTGAGATGGCCTGAGGGCTTCTCCCACTAGCCCCTGCACCTCCTCTCCACTTACTCCAACAACATCCAAGAACTTTCTAGCAGCATCAATAATAATCTCAACAGTAATTAATAACGATAGCCAAAAAGGCTGAAAACTTCATTTTGTCCTTGCTCAGATGAAACTGGTGCTTCTGATCAGAGACCATGGCCTTTTTTATCTGGTTTCTTCCTACCAACCAGAACTGAAGCTGACCAGTGTGGAGGGAAGATAGAGGTGGCTGACCTGATATAACCTTATCATATTTAACATATAAACTCTGTACAACACACCCACTGCATCTGTCATAACCACCGGACTAATATCAAAACCATTTCAACTCCTCAGAGGTACTCAACAAGGATGCCCACCATCTCCACTGCTCTTTTCACTTTTCATTGAACCCCTGGCAGCTTCCATCCAATGATATGACCATATTTCAGGCATCCAAACCAAATAATACCACCACAAATTCAGTCTGTATGCTGATGACGTTTTACTCTACATCTCCTGTAGAGTGTTGTGTTGTTACATCTCATCTACAAACCCCTCCCACCTTCACTTCCATCAGTCCATAATCTGATAAACAGTTACAGTAAGGTATCTGGCTACTCCATCAACTGGTCAAAGTCCAAGATTCTGCCTATAAACAAACCACAATGGGATGCTGGGGCTGAGGATCCCCTCCTGACAAGAATAACGATCTCTAAATCTATCACATACCTTGGAATCCATATATCATCAAATTTAAACAAATAATTAAAGTTCAATCACATCCCCTCGCTTCAAGAAATAAAGACAGTCTGGAAAGATGGAACAAATTACCCATATCCTTGATCGGCCAAATCTCCACAGTTAAAATGCAAATTCTCCCACCAATCAACTACCTGTTTACCTTGACCTCTGTCACCCCAACCCCAGGCTGGTTCTCTTTCCCTCAACACTACAGTTACTTCCTTTTACTGGAAAAATCTATACTAGGACTGATACAATGTGTCACAAAATTGTGTGTCATACTGGACAACACTAAAAACACATCAATACTTTTGTTTTATTTCAGTTTCGCATATTAAATGTGAAAGATGACACTAAAATGTTTAAGATCAAGGTAGTAGTCTTTTAAAGGTGGCTAAGTAACTGCCTGTTAAATAAGCAGAAGTTGTTTTTTTGTCATTCGGGGTAACAGTTTTGTTATTCATGATTTTCTTACTGTTATCCCACCATGCCATTTGTTAGCTCAAGCGACACGTGTAATTTTATTGTTTTGATAACTTTTTTTAAAGCATCTTTGCAAAAAGAATGTATTATATCTTATTGATAACACATTAAACATATTAATTCAATATTAAAACATGTTTTTATATTTTAAGGCATTTTTTTTGTCTTTGTATGTCCACCAAAGGAGATATTAACATGGTCATAATTATTTTCGTATTTTTTATCAATTATTAGCAGTTAGAATGCTTTATCAATCTTTAAAATTACAACTTTGACATTTTAAGGAAAATGGTGTCCTAGATGGCAAGGAGAGAGCTGCAAGGTTTAGGGCCAAGAAGAACCAAGATCCATCAGTGAGGGAGGAGTTTCTAGCAAGAAAGAGAGTAAGGTATCAGAGTGATGGAGCGGTTACCAGTGCAGTTAGATTTACACTGAGTTGTGGAGATAATGTGGATAATGTTAGGCTACTATGTTTACAATTAAATTAAATCAAAATGTTTTACTTTTCAGTGTTTAAAGATGTAATTTCATACCAATTTAAACATGATAAATTACACTACAGTTGCCATACGTCAATCCCAAAGTTGGGACAAAAGTATTTCACACATAAAAATGAAATGAAGAGGAGTATTCGCACAATATGTTTATACTTCTAAACAACCACACAATTATGCCCAAAGGATAAATTTAAAGTTTCATTAAGATTTTAAATGTTTTTGGAGCATTTTTGCACCTTGATTTTAGGTGCGGGCAGTTTTCCCGAATGACATTTTGACAGTTTTGAGCTCCATAGATCCTCAGATTTCTATCACTCATAATATATTCTACTAGTAATCAAAAAAGAGGGTGGGAATGAAATCATTTAATGTACTTTTAGTTTTAAAGTATTGTACTGTTCTCTGTCTTAAATCAGCCACGAGACGTCTTACCGTTTGTCAGGCTTTATTTTCTAGCTTTACACAGACTACTGTGGGCCGTAGCCAACGCCAACACAACAAATCTGCAGCCTCAACTTCAAAACTAGCATGCAGCCGAAAACTCTCATCCCCAGACACACACACCCAAACCGAGAGATGCACACATACCCCGAACACACGCACCTCCCCTGCATGTGCTCTCAACCAATCACAAGCCTGAATCTCATAACAGACAGGTATTCGGTTTCTCACGAACATTGCCCAACATGATGCGTTCACTGACATTATGGAAAACTCAGTAACAGCCATAACAGAATCTGTTTCATCAAAAGAACAACTTAACAACAACTGAGTCCATTACAGTATTTATTTCAATATTAAAAATGTGATTCAGACACCAAAATGGACACGTCTTGTCATTGACCCTAATACATGTTATTTGGTTGAATATTAACACGTTCTCCTTCTTCTTCTTCCTTTGAATGGACAAACTACACTGTTTTGGCACATTACTGCCCTCTACAGTCTGCAATTGTAACTGCTATTAAGGAGTGTCCCATTTCTAAGTCACCAGATGGCCCTTACACTTGGTTTTGAGGGTTGAGTTAAGACTGAGGGTTGAGCTTGAGGGTAAGATTGAGGGTTAAGGGGAGAAATGGGATTGGGCCTAAATCTCATCGACTAAGGCCGGCCACACACTACAGGATTTTAAGCCCGATTTTAGCCAAGATTTTACTCCCCTGACTATGGTGGTGGCGTATACCGACTGGAGCCTTGTCTGAGTAGTCTGCATGTGTGTGGAGTCATCATGATTCATTTACTGCTCCAAATCGCGTCGTAGCCTCCCAGACCCTGAATTGTAAATATCAAGCATTTTTAATATTTATGATTCTAGGTCATAGTGCCGCTGACGGAGTACCCACAACAACCAATGAGAGCGAGCACACCGGTAGCATCACCAGACGAATCATATGTACTTCACCGCTCACAACCTGTTAGTATGTTTTTAATTGAACTATTCTTAACTTTAAATGTAGCTAGTACATGATGTTCTTGAGACAATAAGCTCCAGATGAGAATTTGCCTGTATGTGTGCTAAGGCTCATATGTCAATGTGGCCCCAAGAAACAACAATCTCTCTGTTCGGTAGAGGGGCCCTACCTAAATGCCTAACAGATGCAGGGGTCTTTAAGTGTGAGTGGGTGACTTCGTTCTTTGTGCACCTGTAACTCACGCCAGGACAGCCCGTTGTTGAGAGACAGCATGACAGTATCAACAGACATCAGTGTTTTTTTTATCTTATTTTTTTCTAAAGTCACATGATCACGCAAGGTCGTCAGCAGGTGTGTGGTCTCCAGTGATCTGGCAGTCTGGCTGAGGCGTCTAGTGTGTGCTCAGAGGATTAAAGATGAAAAATCTTTGGAAATTGTCCTAAAGTCTGTGGTCTCCCAGGGTTTTAAAATCGTTTCTGATTAAAAAAATCGTCTAGTGTGTGGCCGGCCTTAGTCTTGTCATGTAACGTCCTGTTCTATTTGTGTATGCTTCTGCCTGTCTTTGCCAGAACACTCTTGTAAATGAGATTCTTGATCTCGATGAGGTTTGTCTGGATAAAGAAATTTAAATTAAAAAAATATATATATTTTCGTTCATTTGATTTTTTTAAATTTATTTTTGTTATTCTTTATATCTTTCTTTTCTTTTTCTTTTTTCACATGGTAATAGGTATGCATTATATATCACATTTATATTATCATGTTCCAAAATGCATAAGCACAAATAAAGGTGTTAAACAAAATAAATAAGCTGAAATTAAGGCTTTTAACAAGTATTATAAAGACTTGAATGACAGAATATAAGGTCTAACATTTTTTTTATAATTATTTTTCAACTAATCTAAAGAGGTTTCAGGCATTAAAATCAGAAGTAATGAGTATTATAAGTAAAACAGTAGAGCACAGTAGAAATGTGAATATTCTGACAGAGTTAAAGCATTTATTTCTTTAGCTGATGGCCACTTCTCCCACTAGCCCCTGCACCTCCTCTCCACTTACTCCAACAACATCCAAGAACTTTCTAGCAGCATCAATAATAATCTCAACAGTAATTAATAACGATAGCCAAAAAGGCTGAAAACTTCATTTTGTCCTTGCTCAGATGAAACTGGTGCTTCTGATCAGAGACCATGGCCTTTTTTATCTGGTTTCTTCCTACCAACCAGAACTGAAGCTGACCAGTGTGGAGGGAAGATAGAGGTGGCTGACCTGATATAACCTTATCATATTTAACAGAACAGCACTCCCTCCTTTTACTTTCTGTTTCTCTGATGGTTAGAAAACACTGATGCTGTTAGTCAAAGCCAAGGAAGGATCCTCAGATGGCCGTCTTTATGGACTGCTGCCAGAGGACCGTTCCAGTGTGGTGGATCCTCAGAAACTTTCCAAGGACCGAGTCCTTCCAATAGAGAATTTTAAAGGATGCACACATGTATCCTCTGGTCCCAGGAATTACCCACAATCCAATGTGCTCTGTCTTCCTTCTCTTCAACAAAATACACTGCTCAAAAAAGGGAACACATAATCATCAGAATGTAACTCCACGTCAATCGCACTTCCAGGATATCAACCTGTCCAGTTAGGAAGCAGCACTGTTGGTGAATCAGTTTCACCTGCTGTTGTGTAAGAGGGACAGACAACAGGTGGAGAGGAGAGGCAATTAGCAAGACAACCCTATGAAGGAATGGTTCTGGAGGTGGTGGACACAGACCATTTCCCTCTCCTCATCCTTTCTGGATGATTTTTGGTTACTTTTTCTTTTTTCCAGTGCCCTCACCACTAGTGGTAGCATGAGGCATTATCTGCAACCCACAGAAGTTGCTCAGGTAGTGTAGCTCATCAACAATAAAACATCCATGCATGCCGTAGCAAGAAGGTTTGTTGGGTCTCCCAGTACACTGTCAAGAGCGGGGAGGAGATACCAGGAGACAAGTGAGTACACCAGGAGAGAGGTGGACGGGGTGTAGGAGGTCAACAACCCAGCAGCAGGACCGCTATCTGCTCCTCTGTGCAAGGAGGAACAGGAGGAGCACTGCCAGAGCCCTAAAAATGACCTCCAGCAGGACGCTAATGTGCATGTTTCTGCTCAAACTGTCAGAAACTCCATAAGGATGGTAGGAGGGCCTGACGCCCACAAGTGGGGCCTGTGCTCACAGCCCAGCACCAAATGCTGGTGCAGTGGGCCCTGGGTTTCTTCTAATGTGTGACATTGTTTGGCCTCATGTGGCTGGAGTGTGTCAGCAGTTCCTGCATGATGAAGGCATTAATGCTACGGACCGACCTGCCCGTTCCCCAGACCTGAATCCAATCCAGCAACTCAGGGACATCATGTCTCGTTCCATCCACCGCCAACATGTCAAATTACAGACTGCCCAGGAGCTGACTGATGTCCTGATCCAGGTCTGGGAGGATATCCCTCAGGAGACCATCCCTCGTCTCATCAGAAGCATGCCCAGATGTTCTAGGGCCGGGGTCTCAAACTCATTTAGGGTAGGGGGCTGGATTTGCTCAATCAATACAACCAACGACTCATCTAAAGGCTGCTGTAATGTTTATAAAGAGAAATGATCCAATAATAGATGCAGGTACCATTTAATGAGTGCTGCATGTTTGCACACTAAAGGGTTAATTAGCTACTTTAGAAAGAGAATTTACCTGCAGGTAATCTCAACAGATGAGGAAAAAATATGCTGACCTTGTGACATATGACAGTTTTATAGATTTTAATGTTTTTAGAATCCACTGATGATGAATCTACAAGACTGGATTATTCATTGAATATACGTTCAACATGACTGTTCATGGATTTAAAACAGCAACCTGTTCACAAAACCTGATCTCAGCCCTATTTCACCTGACCTGGGATCAGTGCACACAGTCAAGGCACCCAGTGCCAGAGGCAGCAAAACAACCGAAAAACATCCTTGAAGCTCCTCCATGTTTGACTGTAGGTACTGTGTTCTTTTCTTTGTAGGCCTCATTCTGTTTTCTGTAAACAGTAGAATGACGTGCTTTTCCAAAAAGCTCTACCTTAGTCTCATCTGTCCACTAAATGTTCTCCCAGAAGAATTGAAGCTTACTCAGGTCCATTTTTGCAAACTCCAGTCTTGCTTTTTTATGTCTCTTTGTCAGCAGTGGGGTTCTCCTGGGTCTCCTGTCCCAGCTGACACTTTTGCACCCTGAGTCTGCAGGACAGCCTGAATCTGTGTGGAAGTTGACTGAGGATGTTTATCCACCATTCCAACTATCCTGCGTTGCATTCTTTTGTCAGTTTTTCTCTTTCGTCCACGTCCAGGGAGATTAGCCACAGCTCCATGGTTATAAACTTCTTGATTATATTACACACAGCGGACAAAGGGATTTCAGGATCTCTGGAGATGGTCTTTAACCTTGAGATTGTTCATATTTTTCTACTATTTTGCTCCTTAAGTCCTCAGACAATTCTGGGCTCTTCTTTCTCTTCTCCATGCTTGATGTGACACACACAGACACACAACACAAAGGTTGAGTCAACTTTTAGACATTCTAACTGGCTTCAGGTGTGATTTCTAGATTGCCCGCACCTGTTACTGCCACAGGTGAGTTTAAATGAGCATCACATGCTGGAAATAAAATGATTTACCCACAGTTTTGAAAGGGGGACAATCATTTTCAATCAATCAATCAATCAATCAACTTTTATTTGTAGAGCCTTTTACAACACATAGAGTGACTAAAATGCTTTCCAATAAAATCAAAACAGTAGGAATACTAAAACAATATAAAACAATATAAAACCAATAAAAACTACAATAAAACAAATACAAGTAATGTGTCACGTCTGAATGTTAAAAGCCAGTTTGAAAAAATAGGTTTTAAGTCTGGATTTAAAAAGGCCAAAGTCAGTTATGGTTCTCATGTCCGGGGGTAGCTTATTCCAAAGTCTGGGACCTGCCACAGAGAAGGCCCGGTCTCCCCAGTGTTTATATCTGGCTCTGGGCACTTCCAGCAAGAGCTGGTTGGCTGACCTCAAGGCCCTGTTTGGGTTGCGGACAGACAAAAGTTCACACAGATATGAGGGGGCAAGGCCATTAAGAGCTTTAAAAACGAAAAGTAAAATTTTAAAATCAATCCTAAAGGAAACTGGAAGCCAGTGGAGAGCGTAAAGGACAGGGGTGATGTGCTGACGTCTAGAGGTGTTTGTTCAAAAACATGCTGCAGCGTTCTGCACCAGCTGGAGGCGACTGAGAGAGGACTGGGAGACACCAACATAAAGTGCATTGCAGTAATCAATTTTAGAGCTGATAAAAGCGTTAATTGTTTTTTTCCAAGTCAGTGCGATTTAAAAAGGGCTTTACTTTGGCTAAAAGACGTAACTGATAAAAACTAGCTCTGACCACGCTGTCAATCTGTTTGTCAAATCTAAAATTACTGTCAAATACTACCCCAAGGTTTTTAACAGTTGACTTGAGCTCTGAATTTAAAAGACTAGAGTCAGAAAGTGCTGCATCACCAAACAAGATATATTCAGTTTTTCCCTCATTCAAGTGGAGGAAATTTTGTTGTAACCACAGCTTAATATCAGAGATGCAATCAGTCAGGGATTTAAGAGCATCGCCTTTGTTTGGGAGCACAGGCAGATAAAGCTGCAGATCATCTGCATAGCAGTGAAACGCTAAGTTGTGCCTTGCAATGATTGATCCCAGTGGCAACATATACAGAGAAAACAACATAGGACCCAGAATGGAGCCCTGGGGCACTCCACAGAACAGCAAGGCAGCAGAAGAGGAGAGGTCATCAATCATCACAGAGAAAGTTCTGTTGTTCAAATATGATTCAAACCATTTAAGTGCAGACCCACAAATGCCAACATAGTCTCTTAGACGAGATAAAAGGACAGAGTGGTTGACTGTATCAAATGCCGCAGTTAGGTCTAGCAGTACTAAAAGAGCAGGGCGCTTGGCATCAACAGATAGGGCAATATCATTGTAGACTTTTAACAGTGCAGACTCTGTGCTATGTCGGGACCTGAACCCGGACTGGAATTTCTCAAGAATAGAGTTATATTCTAAAAACACTTGTAGTTGTGTAAAAACTATTTTTTCAAGAACTTTGGAAATAAAAGACATATTAAAAACAGGTCTAAAATTGGATAAAACAGTAAAATCAAGATTTGGTTTTTTAAGCAAGGGTCTCACTACTGCATGTTTAAAAGCATCTGGGACACATCCAGAGGTCAAAGAAGCATTGATTTAAACAAGGATCGAAGGCCCTACCGTGGCAAACACCTGTTTCAATAGTTTTGAGGGAACAATGTCCAAGGGGCAGTTTGTTGCTCTCATATGTTTGACCATATCTGTGAGGAACAGAAGTGAGACTGGTTCGAAGTGGTCAAACACTGCAGAGTGCATGGCAGCAACAGGCAGATCTGGGCTGATGCTGCAGCTGGTGAGTTGCCGCACAGACACCACCTATCAACAAAAAAGTGCAGAAAATCCTCACAGGTGGAAACAGTGGCATCAGACAGTAGAGAGCTGTGAGGATTTAAGACAGAATTAATAGTACTGAACAGCACACGTGGGCAATGTCCATTGCTGGAAATAATATTGGACAGATATTTAGATTTTGCCTCTTTCACGGCCCTCTGATACTGAGTAAGACTGTCCCTCAGTATCTCCAGGGATACATGTAATTTGTCCTTTTTCCAGCGTCGTTCTGCCTGCCTACAGCGCTGTCTAAGGGCCCGGCAAGAGTCATCTAACCAAGGATCTGCCCTTTGTTTGGCGGACCTGCGCTTAAATGGGGCAATGTTGTCCAGGATTCCAGAACAGGTAGCATAAAAAGATGACACAAAGCTATCTGGGCTCTCTGAGAGGGCAGTATCGTTTAGAGCAGGAAACTGCGAGTCCATAAAAGCAGCAGCAAACTCCTCAGCTGTGGATGAAGTAATAATACGACGGCAAGGGGCTGGGGCAGGAGGCCTGCTGACTGATGGTGGGGCCAGAACTTGAAAGATAATGAGCAGATGGTCTGAGATGGGCATCACACATATTTCCTCGAGGGAGACAGAAAGCCTATGAGAAATAGTTAGGTCCAATGTATGCCCAGCATTGTGTGTAGGACCATCAACAGACTGTGTTAAATCAAAAGATGCTAAAAGACGTTTAAAATCAGTGGCCAGTGGATCAGACTGACAACAAACATGGATGTTAAAATCCCCACAGATCAGGATCTGTTCATATTTTGGGACCACCTCAGCTAAAAACTAAGAAAATTCCTGAATAAAGTCCTTGTTATATTTAGGTGGACGGTATACAACAGCAAATGAACCAGGACAGACAAGCTCCAATGAAAACAATTGTGCTTCAAAACAGTTGTAAGTGTTTACATGTAGAAGTTTGCATTTGATGCTGTCCTTGAAGACTGAGGCGACTCCACCCCCTCGACCAGATGCCCGTGGAGAGCTGAGGAAGGAGCACCGAGGGGGGAGGAGCTCCGTGAACGCGCTGTCGTCACCAGGCTTAATCCACGTTTCCGTCAACAAGAGGAAATCCAGCACGTATGTTGAGTAGAAGTCTTTTAGAATAAAAGTTTTATTTGTGAGCGACCGTGTATTAATCAAAGCTATGCGCAACGGTGTGAGCTCAGGTTGCGGGGGAGCACGAGGAACCTGGCGGAGATTCTCCCTCACAGAGCCTCGTCTGCAGAAGCTGACACGCCGCAGGCAGCTGGGATAGTTGTAGCCAGCATCTGGAACAGCTGATCGGAGCCAGCGCACCTCTGAGGACTGTCGCAGAACAAAGTCCTGGGGAAACTCTGTGAGGCAGCGAGGATCACATGCTGGGAGCCCGGCCAGGTTGGATTTCAATCTGACGAGCACCCCGCTCCATTTTCCACGCTTTCTGTGGCGGCTCTTGCGAGAAAGCGGGGTAGGAACATGCCACAGGTAGTGGGGAACAGACGTCAGGAAAGGTGGTAGCGTCTTTGAGTGTCCACCAGAGCGATAGATGTTAGGTTTGATCACAGAATCACGGATATTGAGAAGCGTCTGGCGATCATACATCAGTATGGGTGACACATTCTTGACAAAGAGTGACAACAATAGCAATAAAATCAAAACACGGAGCAGAGGTAGACGACAGGCCATACACAGCAGCGCAATCTTTTGTCTGGCCCATGTCTGAGTTTTGTGTAAAATTATGTCAATTTTGTCTTTTTTCTTCTGTTTTTTTGTGTTGTTCCAATGCACATAAAGGAAATAAACACACGTATACCAAAAACATTTGTAAATGCAACAATTTCTTAGGGAAATGGTGTATTTTCTGGAAAAATTCCAGGGGTGCCAATACTTTCGTCCGTGACTGTAAGTGTGAACTGTTTTCATAGAGAATGTTCTTAACAGGCTTACATACACTTGCTCTTGACAACAGATCTATGTTTAAACCATCCATTATTATGCAGGATATCTGCAGGCTGAGGATCCCCTCCTGACAAGAATAATGATCTCTAAATCTATCACATACCTTGGAATCCATATATCATCAAATTTAAACAAATAATTTAAGTTCAATCACATCCCCTCGCTTCAAGAAATAAAAGACAGTCTGGAAAGATGGAACAAATTACCCATATCCTTGATCGGCCGAATCTCCACAGTTAAAATGTAAATTCTCCTACCAATCAACTACCTGTTTACCTTGACCTCTGTCACCCCAGCCCCAGGCTGGTTCTCTTCTCTCAACACTGCAGTCACTTCCTCTTACTGGAAAAATCAAAAACCACCAACAATATGGAGGACTTGGAGCTCCACATTTTCTTTACTATTTCCTCTCACACCAACCGCTGTACATCAAACAACGGACAGACAACAGCAATCCACCCTGGTTAGATATAGAGAACAGTTTAACGCAAGACCTGGAAATTCATACCCTCCCATCCACAGATAAATCCATCACTACTCATAGCTGCTACAAAAATAACACCACAATCAACACAGTTCTTTCTGCATGGTGGAAATCCAATCAATTTCTCAATTACACCTTCTCACCATGTCTCCATACACCACACTGGCAAAACCCCATGTTTCACATCAATAACAATCCGTTCATCTTCCTAATCTAGAAAGAGAGAGGAGTAACCAGCCTGGGACAACTATTCAGTGACGGCCTGCTCATGACCTTTGACTAAATTCAAGAGAAAAAACATCAACAAAAACATCAACACCACAATCTACAATGACCACACTCCCCTCCTCTACTGTAAACTACAGTCTCTAAAACCCAAAAAGACCCTATCCCAGATTTACAAAATCCTGACTTCCACAGACCTAACATCAATCCCCGCAGATAAATGGACCACAGACATCAGCAACATCCCTACAGATTTCAACTGGAAAACCATATGCAACAAAACCTTCTCTATGTCCGTTAACTCCAAACTCCAACTAATACAGAACAAAGTCCTCCACAGATCACACATTACCACTCACAAACTCTTCTGAATGGGCTTCAGCAAAACCAACACATGTTCCCACTGTCCAACCACAATCGACGACTACTTTCATGCACTCTGGATCTGCTCATACATCCAAAACTTTTGGTGGGAGGTCGTGAGCGGGCTGTCTGAGATCCTCAGCCTCCATCTCTCTCTGCCACACTACTGCACTACTTGGTGACATCTCATCATTAACCATTCCAAATCCCTATAAACCATTCATATTGTGATGTGAATGAACACTGGGACTGATTGACTGAGCTGGCACAGGTGTGCCTGATTGCAGGGAGGAGGAGAGACTCTGGGTTGTAGAAAAAAAGCTAGTGTGTCCAGGCACTCAATGTTGGAGCACCCGTCGCGGCGGCTCGGCACTCTACGGGCGGGAGGGTGTCGTTCGTAGCTGTTTAGGGCTGCCGGCGACGAAGGAGGGGAGGTTTGATGCCTCCTGTAGATAGTCAGGGCCGGGTGTAGAGAGTGCTGTGGCCGCCATCACTCCTCACCTTGAGCCCCATCACATGCCAGCTGAGCTCCGTCCACGCCGTCTAGCGAAGCCACTTCCCCGGGGAGTTGGACGGCGTTTTAAGCGAAGACCCCGGGGGGGGGGGGGGGGGGTGTCTCGCCAGCTGGGCGAGCTAAGTATTTCTTAACATTTTATATTGTAGCTTTATGTGTGTGTGGTTTAAAACGCTATTGATCATAGGTAGGTTAAAAGTCTAGTGGGGGAATACACTGTAACCTGTGCAGAGCAGCCGGAGGGTTTTTACCTTGAGTGGTGACGTCATGTGTGAGTTGCTGTATGAACAAGCCATGTGTGTAAATTGCAGTGCCTCCAGTAGAGGGTGACAGCATGCCGTGTTCATTGGTGTGCCTTAAACCAGGAGTCTGGCCCTGTGTTGAAATGTTTGTAGTGCGTAACCGTAGAAGCCCTTTTGGGGGTGTCTCGGCAGGTAGAGGAGGTCTCCCATTACAGTTGCTTGCCTATTTTTATGAATTGTGTCATTTTTTTACCGTGTAAATAAAGATTGCTCACTGCGTTTTGTAAATTGCATCCTGTGCTTATTTGACGGCTCTGACTCAGTGGCAGTAAATTCCTGCCACACCTTCTGAAACCCTCAATTTATTACAATATTAATATCATTAACTATTGAAAAATGAGTCATACTCTTAAACTGGAAAGACCGAGCTAAAATATCCATTACCCATTGGTTCAGTTTACTGACAGACCACTCAAATCTGGAAAAATTAATTTCCATAAAAACAATATCCCATCATTTGAGAAAAATTGTCCCCCTTGTTGCATTACCTCCAAGAATGATTCCTCTGTGTTCCTGCAACTTTTACATATGAGTGTAATAATACCTGAATTTATGAACTGAAATGTGTGTTGATATGTAGAAATTCTCTTTGTTATATGTATTTATTTATGTCTATTTATCTGCTTTTGCCCATGCAATGTTCTTTTTGTATTGGCTGATTCTTCTTTTATTCCTGCTTCTCTTCCGTCTTACCATTACCAATCATCTTTGCGTCCCACTTTTGATAACAAGCCACATGTTTCACAATATGCAGCATGTATTTTAAGCTTCAGACTATTTGCATTATCCTGCTTGTGTAGTCTTGTCCTGTCTGCCCAGTCTTGTCTTGTGTGATCTTCCTGTTGTGGTTGTCTAGTCCCATGCACTAAGTCTGGTCTATGCACTAAGATGGCCTGAGGGCTTCTCCCACTAGCCCCTGCACCTCCTCTCCACTTACTCCAACAACATCCAAGAACTTTCTAGCAGCATCAATAATAATCTCAACAGTAATTAATAACGATAGCCAAAAAGGCTGAAAACTTAATTTTGTCCTTGCTCAGATGAAACTGGTGCTTCTGATCAGAGACCATGGCCTTTTTTATCTGGTTTCTTCCTACCAACCAGAACTGAAGCTGACCAGTGTGGAGGGAAGATAGAGGTGGCTGACCTGATATAACCTTATCATATTTAACAGAACAGCACTCCCTCCTTTTACTTTCTGTTTCTCTGATGGTTAGAAAACACTGATGCTGTTAGTCAAAGCCAAGGACGGCCGTCTTCATGGACTGCTGCCAGAGGACCGTTCCAGTGTGGTGGATCCTCAAATATTTTCCAAGGACTGGGTGTGGCGGACACCAGTGCATGTAAAATTGGGTGTCGTGACTCAAAAAGGTTGAGAACCACTGATTTAGAGTATTTCTACCATTAAGCCTTCAATAAAGTGAACTTTATGTAAAGGCCAATGGTGTCTGACCCAGATCGTCATCCAGGACCTTCAAAATAAAGAGAACATGAGGAGATGGCTCATTACCACAGCATGAACTCTGTGACGGACTCTCAGTCATCTCTGAAGTGTCATCAGAGCCAGGATCAAAGACTCGTTAGAGGAGAGACTAGAACCTGCTGACCTGAGGGACACATTCACTAGGCCTTTACCAGGACCAGACAGTTCTCAGACCAGGCCTGTACAGACCAGTGGTCTAGCTGTGACACACCAGTATGATGGCCATCCTCCAGACCTGCTCCAGGACCTACCCCATCTCTCCAGACCTGCTCCAGGACCATGGCCCATCTCTCCAGACCTGCTCCAGGACCATGCCCCATCTCTCCAGACCTGCTCCAGGACCATGCCCCATCTCTCCAGACCTGCTCCAGGACCATGCCCCATCTCTCCAGACCTGCTCCAGGACCATGGCCCATCTCTCCAGACCTGCTCCAGGACCATGGCCCATCTCTCCAAGTATCCTCCCAGCTGACCCCGGTGAGCTGGATCAGACCTGGGTGTCTAAAAGCAGCTGAGCTTTCCCATGGTTGCCCGTCAGATTCAGACACACAGTCTAACAACGACACCTGAAGATGGACCAGAGAGACAGAGAGTCCAGTCTCTGACCATCAGTCCACATCCAGACCTCACCAGAGGACAGAAAGACCAGAAAGACCTAGGACCCAAAGACTGAGTCCACATGCTCAGCTTGAACCAGGTCAGCTCTCCTTTGTTTCTTTTTTTCTAAAAGTCTGTTTTTTAAAAAAGTTGGGACATTGTGTAAAATGTAAATAAAAACAGAATGATGATTTTTAACATGTTAAACTGAATTTTATTCAAAGTAGAAATATCAACTGTTGTAGCTGAGAAATGTTTTTATTTCTGGAATATTATACGTAGACATTGTTGATAGTGTCTGATATTATCCATAAATGTTTGATATTTCCAACATGATTCTTATTTTGACCTTTAAAAAGAATAAAAACAGATGTAGAATATGTAGGAAATAAAAAGATGACATGCTTTAATAAATAAATAACCCCAGGACTGGTGTAATGACCTGAGAGCTTTTCTGTTCTACACATTTATAACAGTTTAAATTCTTCTTCATGTGTTTTTATTGAGTTGTTGTCATTTTGGTCCCATGTAAACAGTGTTCGGAGGCGGAAGGATACAGAATGGAGTAAGCTGCATCGTAAATTAGTACCTGACACAGAGGGGGGTTTTGGGAGAAATGAAGCACTGTGTACGTTTTCGACACAGCACACAGGCAAGCCAACATGTTTTCTTGGCCCATTTTATCATAAAACTCGTTAATTTACGCAGACAAAACGTTCCCATCTACAGCCGCAATGCGCCGGCTCTCTCCGAGTTCATAATAACAACAGGATCAGATTACACAGAAATCACTGGAGGCTAATGCTACTAATATAGTCAAGCACCTCATATGACCCAACTTCAAAAATCCTGAAATATCCCTTTAATATCACAGAGTTAGGATCCACTACAGCATGATTATTTAGATTAAATCATTCTGTGACTTATTTTTAGCTTTTCTGTTCCACATTTAATTCATTCCTTGATTTCCTTCATAATCAGGACAACTGGTTAGATTCTGTTCATGAAAAATAAAATAATTTGAAGGTCTGGATGAAACTTTCTCACAGATAAATCCAGTAAAAGTGTCTCAGGTTTCTCCTACCTGGGTATTTTTAGGTTTCTATGTCTGTGTGTGGACGGAACGATGGAGAGACGCGCGTGCGCGTGACGTGCACGAGCGGTGCGCGCTCTGGTCAGATGTCTGTAGCCTGGTCAGAGGTAGGTTAATAGATAGCCGCTCTCCGCTGATAAATGTCTCTAAAAGTTGTTAATTGTGATTAATATGAAGCCATGCTGATGTGTTCTGTTCTATATAATGTCCGACCTCTCTGCCATCAGTTCTGGAGACTTTTGAGTCCGTTAAATTCACTTACTGATCAGTTTTGTCCTGATGCTAACAGCTAATGCTAGCTTCTTTGTCAGTTGAAATTCCCGCCACTCCTCGTTGGTGACGTCAGTTTCCAGCTCATGGATTCCTCTGCTAATGCAGGTATGGAGATGCTCTTGTCTCTTTATTATTAATATTGAACTGTTAGAGCCTCAAATCTTTCTGTTTTAATACAGCAGTGTTTAATAACTGTTGGTTCAACTCATTAATGTGGATTTAGATTCATATTAATGCAGATATTAGAGTTAGACTTTAATACTCTAAAGAAAAACACTTTAAAATGGGGTTGTGGCTTCAAATTGTTATAAATTAGCTTCAGAATTAACTATTTCATTTGTTTTTATTTTTAAAATATTTTCTATGTGTTTCTCATTATCCTTTTTCATTTTAAAGAAAGAGTCCACTGTAAATCCACAGGAAATAGACGTTTGTTTTTATTAAGTACACTAAAAAATAAAGGAAATGTTCACCTTAATAATATTTGGTATTTTCAGGTAAGTTAACATAGATGCTTCTGTTAGGTTTAAATATTATTTTTATTAAAGTCAATGTAAATTTGTCAGTCGTTCCTTTTAAACTACATTTATGTGTTTGGTTGACATAAAGCAGGGGTGTCAGACTCAGTCTCAGCAGGGGCCGGATTCTGGATTCAGGTCTAACCTGAGGACCTAACAGGGTCAACACTGAACCAGAACTGTCAACCTCATTTTCACCAGGAGTAAAATATGAAAAACAGCACTGATGATAAATCATTTGGAAACTCAAGAAGTAAAAATAATAACTTTAAAGGCTCAAATCTGAGATAAAAATTCTAACTTATTTGTTCAAAAAATCAGAACATGATATTAGAAATAGAAAAATAAAGTTTTTAAAGAGCAAATATATGAGGAGAAATTAAATCATAAGTTTGAAAGGTGAAAATATGACATAAATTTGGAAATCATGACTTTAAGAGTCAAAATATGACTTAAGATTTTAAATTGTGAGACCGATAGTTCAAAATGTGGGATTAAAAAGCCAAAAAGTAGGAGATAAAAATGGCAAAATATGAGCTAGAATTCAAAATTAGGAGTTAAAAAGTTACAAATATGACTCAAATTTAAAATTGGGAGTGTAAAATGTCAAAATATGGTATAAAAAGTAAAAACTAGTTATTAAAAATGTCAAAATATGAGAAAAAAATTGAAATCATGAGTTTAAAAGTCAAAATATGGGACTAAAAAAGCCGAAGTAAGGAGGGTCAAAATATGACTTAAAATTTAAAATTGTGAATCTAAAAGATAAAAATGTGACATAAAGTCCAAGTTCTGAGTTGAAAAGGTCAAAGAATGAAATGAAAGTCAGAATCATAAGTTTGAGTCGTAATCTTGAGATGCAAAATTCAAAATATGAAATAAAATACAAATTGATTTCTTTCCCCACATTCTGGACTTTTTCTGAAATCTTTCTTACTCTTTACTGTTTCAGATTTTTATGTCTTAATATTTTGAATAATCAAGTTGAAGTTTACATTTTTATACTGGAGTAAATCTGCAGACCTCAGGCTGGTGGGACAGTTAGAATACTAATATGATCTGGTGGGCCGGATATAATCGTTCCACGGGTCAGCTTCATATCTTCACATTCTGGAGGACTATCTGACTATCCTGGAGCTACAGAGGTCAGAGAAAGCTTCTCTACATCTGAATATTTTTACTCAGTGCATTTGTTTGGGTTTTTTCTACCTTTTTTCTGACACAGTGAAACTTTGATTGTGGAACGTTTTAAGCTAGCCTAGCATGGACTTCCATGAAACCACTTGAACCCTGCATGTCTTTAAAAACTGTTTCCACTGTGGAACAACTCTGTGGTTATTTTAGACGTTAAAGTCCGTTCAAATGAAGCTGCTGATCTGAAAACAGTGGAGTTTGACTTCAAAAGCTGCTAACTACTCCAGTTATATACTGATTGATTTATAAGGCAGCATTAAAATAATCCTGTCAGTCTGAAGGAAAGACTCGGTTTGGCCCAGTTATGAAGACTTTTCTATTCAGCTGGTGTTAAATTCCTCAGCATGAACATGTAATGTCTCTGATATTTCATCTCAGTTGGTAAAAACAGGTTAGTTTGATAGCAGAGCTCTGTTTTCAGTGAAGGGGTCCTGTCTATGAAATAACTAGTGATAGATGTTTGATATTATTCACACCTCAAGTGACTGAAAACGTAGAAATAAAGTCCCAAACTGTTTTCTGTCTGTGTTTGTGTCATTAAGCTACAGGTGCCCAGAAGGACATAAAGCAGTGAGAGACTCAGCTGATGGAGCAGGGGTCAAATAAACATGATTTTAAGGTCAAACATTCAACAGTCATTTCATGTTTGTGTTTGTATTTCTCTGTCCAATTTTTCTCTAGGATCACATTTGTGATTTCCCATGAACTCAATGATTGTTGAACTGTTTAGTCAGTGAAATGAAGCTCAGTTTGTTTGCCCTGCTGCACCCTGCTGAATGAGCTGCTTTGGTAAAATAATCTCTGTTTAATTCTGTTGTTGTAACTCTTGGTAGTCCAGCCACAGAAGAAGGATTGTTGCTGATAATCTAACCTGTTCTTCATATTTTCTCCCTCCCTCAGGTTTCTGTTATGATGAAGAGGACGAGCTGTGCTAGCAGACTCTCCTATCCTACCAGAGGTTAAACAGTCCCACCTAAACCATCCAGCAAGAACCACGGTGGAAACCAGATCTGGTCTGCAGTTCATCAGAGAGGAGGATCTCCCTCCATCATCACACCTCTCCAGAGTCTGAGACTCCTCAGAGCACGGCAGACTGAAGGAATGTTTTAGATGGTTTTAACTGTACTCCAAAATAGAGGAGCTAATTTAATCAGATTAAAACTATCTACTGTCATTCACTTTACACATTTATATCAATTCTGCAGATTCAGTTTGAATGACTACACGTTGATGTTTTTAAATGTTTATTATTCATTTCCTCCCAGCAGTAAAGCTCAGAGCAGAGACTTTTAAATGTTGATTTCTATGTTTTTCTGTTTTTTCTAGAACTTCTCTCTGCTGTATGAAGAGCAAGCTTCTATCACACTGGAATTAAACACGGTAGCTTTCTGCTGGAGGTAGAAGTTTGGTGCTTCATCCTTCTGTAAAGTTTGCTTCCACCAGTAATGAATAACAACATGTTTTAAATAATCCATCATCGATTTCTTTTCATGTGATTTCAGGTTTTTAGTGTGAATCAGCCCCACCTGTGGCAGGCACCAGGACAACAAACCTCATCAGCCAAGAAAGGAGGAAGGTCCATGACAGGAAGGAGAAGACAACAGCCGATTTACTGGAGGTGAGAGTTTTCCTCACTATCATTACAAATGTCTATTAAAATACAACACAATAGTTGAATATGTGGCTGGTGGAACTTGAATGAAGTTACAGTAATAATTCAGATTTTCTTTTTTTACATCACTCCTGGTGTTTTTCAGTTCATCTCTAGTCTTCCTGACAGTAAATAAGCGACTGTAGTTCCTTACACTGATAGAGTAACGTTGTTTAAACAGCATTACATTATTTGATGTAGATTTCAGATTAGGCCTTAAAGCACACTTTAATGTCACTTCTGAGAAAGCTTGGCTTTCTTTAACTCAGTCTAATCTGATTAATTTAAATATGCAGGTTCATGTTATCTTCAATTTCAAACCAGTTTGTTAAAGTAGAAACTATTTTATATGGGTGAGTATTGGCAAGAACCTCACGATACAATACGCATCACGATACTTTGGTCACGATACGATAGTATCACAATATATTGAGATATCATGATATTGTGATATTCTACACAGTTAACTAAGAAAAATATAGAGATGATGTATATGTACATACAGCTCATCATTGAAAGGACAAATTGAGTCAAAACTATTTGATTGAAAACAACTTTCCCATTTTATTGTTTGTGAAATACAGAAAGTAAAATGCCGTGTTACAAACATACATACACTTGAAAACATAAAGTGCATCAAGTTGGCCACTGAAACTACTGTGACATTAAACTAATGTTGCAAGGAAAGGTACGGAAGTCATATTTTACCGACAACTCAGCTAAAATATGATTTTTTTTTTTTTTTTTTTTACAAAAATGGATATTAAGAGTTGAAGTATCGATATTATATTGGATGTAAAAGTATTGCAATATATTGCTATATCGATATTTTTTCACAGCTCTACTATTTTATAATGTTACAACTCATGTTTGAAAAGCTTTAACATGTAAAACTATTAAGTTTTACACACATTTTACATGGAAAAAGTTTCCATAAAACATTTAACAGATATGCCACCAACAGTGAGGATCTATTTGACTTTTCTAAGCTCACCTGGAGACATGTTCAGATATTAGGATGGAAGGAGTCTGGGTTCTGATGGAGGACTGTTGGCTATTTGTAGATTTAGATTATATCCTGGTCTGTCCTGTAGTTCTCTGTGCAGAGATGCTTCACAATGATTGGTTCACTCTCTGTTATTGATTTTAGATCTATGGTAAAGACCTATATGCTGATCTTTGCCACATTTATGAAAGCAGCCCTGGTTAGGTCTTTCTCTGTTCATCTGTGTCTGATTTTATTGTCAGAATAAAGTGAAAATGTCTGAGTTAGAAAAATATTTCTGAATAAAGTCAAACAGAGACTTAAACACGTTCAACATCCTGATAATCAAATAAAAACACTGAACAAACTGATTTTAAGGAAAGCATTTATTACTGATTTAATACATCATCCTGATTTGATTCCACATGAAAAAAGCAAAAAGTTTTCAACCAGAGGAACAACATGGATGAAAATGATTGTACATGAAAATAATCACAGCATGAAGAAAACTAGGATATAAATGAAAATACATGTGATTTGATGATTGTTAAAATGAAGATCTGATTCAGCTATAATCCAGAATATTTCTAGCTAATGTCTGAGTTTAATTCTGTTCAATCTTCAGGACAAACTGATGAAGATGATGAATGTGATGAACTCATAATGATCCTTCAGTCAACATCAGGAGTGAATCAGAGCATTAGTCACATTAGACATAAGTGTGTAGTATTATTCTGACTTGTTGTTATGTCATCTGGCTAAATATACAGTATATCTGTATGTTAACCATATGTGTCATACTCTAAATGATCAGTGAATGTGTGAGCATTCATATCAATATATTATCTGAGTAGAAGAAAAACTTCAAAGCTTTATTATCTGAGTAGAATAAAAACTTCAAAGCTATATTATCTGAGTAGAATAAAAACTTCAAAGCTTTATTATCTGAGTAGAATAAAAACTTCAAAGCTTTATTATCTGAGTAGAATAAAAACTTCAAAGCTATATTATCTGAGTAAGCAGTTACATTTTGTGATTTTTAAAGTTTGATTCAGCAGTGGACACCTTGGCTTCTCCACAGCTGGCTGATAATGGGAATCAGGTTCACTTACTCCACCCCATCAATCCTTTCACTGCTTTCTCAGCTTCTTTTCTAGCTGCTGCCAGTTTGTACCTCAGGCCTGCTCTGGCTCCTTCATCCAGTCGAGCCTTCATCTCCTCCAGTTTCTGGACCTTCTCTGTGTCTCCTCTCTCCTTCATCTTCTCAATCAGGAAGTCCAGATGGACGTGAGTGGACAGTGAATCAACATTCAGAGCGATCTGCTCCAGGTTGACGATGTGCTGGAAGGACTCTTCTAAGCACTGATCTTTGTCTCTCTGATGTTTTTCCATTTCCTCTTTGAGGGCTTCCAGCATTCTTGTTGTGTCATCTTGCTCTACTTTCATCTCTGTAAACTTCTCCTCCACATCTCCCATACTGGTTTGATCTTTTTCAAGCCCTTTCAAACGGGTTTTTGCCCTTTCATGTTCTCTCATGCCTCCTAAATACTTCTCCTTCATGTCTTCTAGGGTCTTCTGAACTTTTCTTGTCTTGGTCACATACCTCCACTCTTTTTTCACATGATCAGACACAGGACATTTCCCTCTGCATGAAGTACATTTGCCTTTTTTCATGACCTCACAGTCCCTGGGATACCAGGCCATTGTACATTCAGGGTAATGGCAGTTTTCCTCACATTTAGTACAGCACGTAGCTCCCTCATAAAAAAACAATCCCCACATCCCACCACTGATGGGTTCTTTGTCTTTGTAGGGCTCGTCAACTTCTTTGCTGAAGTTCTTGTTCTTCTTCATCTCTTCTTCATATTTCTGCAGAGCCTCCTGGGCTTCTTGGATATTTTTCTGATTTTGATGACTCAGCTGAACTATGACACTGATGGTCTTCAAGTTTTCTTCGTGCTTCTTGAGGGCTTCCTCAGTCTGATGGATTTCTTTCTGCTGTAGTTCAATCAACTCGACTCTCTCTTGTTGGTTCTGGATGCAGGCTTTGAGTCTGACTCGCTCATTCAGAACATCCACTGTTGTCTCCAGCTTCTGGGGTTCAGTTTGATCCAGAAAGTGGAAGAACATTCTTATTCCATCCATTGATGTTTCATATGCATATTTCAGGGGTCTTTCCTTTCCCTTCCTTTCTTTATTTTGGAGGTTGTTAAAGAGGAAGTGGACTGGCTGATTCTCTTCATCTGTGGCATACCTGATGTTTGCAGTTTCAAGAGCTTTCAGAGCATTTTCAGGTGTTGTTCCATCTGAGTGTGTCATGAGAGAGACGATCTTGTTCTCCATGTCTTTTCCAAACAGAGACACCACTGAATCAAAGATGTACCTCACCCGGTCACTCAGTCGATTCTCAGTAGCTTTCAGCACCAGACCCACCACATTAATCTCATGAACTCCGTCCTCTGAGCGGAACAGGTCTAACAGTCTTTGACTGACTCTGTCATCTAGATCTACCCCTCTGGTGTCTCCGTATCCTGGAGTATCGATGATGGTCAGAGAGTAGGGCAGAGTTTTACCTTCAAAACCAAAGATCTGGTACACGATCACATCTGAGGTCTGACTTTCAGTTTGAGATTTCTCCTCCTCATCAACGATCTGAAACCAGACGTTGTCCTCCCACTCCACTCCCATGGCGTAGTTGACCAGAGCGTTGATCAGAGTAGATTTTCCTGTTCCTGTTTCACCAACTATTAAGATGGTTTTGTTTAGTTTTTGTGTATTTTTTTCACCCAGAGTTATTCTCTTTAGAGTCCCAATATTCTCCTTCTTTGGTGTCAGCTGGTAGAAGGCAGGAGATCCTGAGTGGACCGGACTTTTGAAGGTGATGTGGTCAAACCTGGAGGAGGTTTTCCTGTGAAAGAGCAGAGACATTAGCTCCAATGTAGTGACTAAAAAAAAAAAAAAAAAAAAGATTTATATATATATATATATATATATATATATATATATATATATATATATACATACATATATGTATATATATATATATATAGATAGATAGATAGATAGATATAAATATATCTATCTATCTATCTATCTATCTATATATATATATATAAATATATATATATATGTATATTTTTTTTTTTTTGTCAAGATGACCAAAACCAGACTAAAACATACTTTATTTTTTGTCAGACATGCTAAAGTGCAGTGCATCTGTAGCTATTCTGCCTCTCAGCAGTAGAAAGCAGGGCTCCAGGTTTGGCAGGGCGCTTAGAAAACACTTCCATGATTTGGTACCAGATTTAGGCAGGAGAATAAAAGCTTGGACTTAAAGTTTTGACTAAAATGTGAACTTTTTATGGACTAAAACTAGCCTAAAATGTATTTGAATATTTGTTGACTAAAACACTGCTCAGGAGAAGACAGCTCTCCAGAGGGTCATCTACACAGCACAGAAAATCACAGGCTGTGCTCTCCTCTCCTTAGAGGAGCTGTTCAGGTCCTACTGCCACAGGAAGGCCCTGGTCATCCTGAAGGACTCATGCCACCCAGCACATCACCTGTTCCAACTGCTACCCTCAGCAAGACGGTTCAGGACAATAAGAACCAAAACTAGCAGAATAAAAATAGCACCTATCCCAGAGCAGCTTTAATATTAAATGAGAAACTGTTCCAGCACTGAATCAAACTGCAAAAAAAAAAAAAAAAAAAAAAAAAAAAATACGTTGTACAATGACAATAAAATGATTCTGATTCTGATTTACTCACAATTTTAAAATGGTGCTAATAATGTTGTCCGGCCCATTTTTGAGATTTGTGTAAAATTATGTGAATTTAGGCTTTTTTCTTCTGTTTTTTTTTCTGTTGTTCCAGTGCACATAAGGAAATAAACGTGTGTATACCAACAACATTTGTAACTGTAACAATTTCTGGGAGAAATGGTGTATTTTCTCAGAAAATTCCTGGGGTGCCAGTACTTTTGTGCATGACTGTATCCTGGATGAAATGAACGTCTGAAAGCCAAGGTTTTTTACTTTCATGTCAAACAACAGAAGACTGAACGTTGGTTTCGTCTGAGTTTTTACAACAAAGATCTCTTTTTGGATTACCAGGGTCTCATCTACATCTTGGAAAACAGTAGTTGAACATTTCTCCTCATTGTTTCTGTTAATCATCAGATTATTATCAGAGAAGAATTCAGCCAAGTGTTAGTAAAGCTTATTAACTGTCTGGGTATGACATAAAACTCTACCCCATGCCAAGTGATGCCATTTTAACACAACACATTAAAATTCTGAAATATTTTAATCAACACTTTGATTGTTGACTGTGATCATTTAAATAAAGTTATTGTTACAGTCCTATTAAATATGTTGCCGAGCAATTTAGCCACGCCCAGAAACAATACCCATATGAAACTAATCACTGAAAAAATACTTCCTGTTTCATGGTGAATAATGCTCTTCCTGGAAACAGCTGTTGTTGCAGACCTGTAAGCTCTGTAATGAGGAAGGTATTTACATTTTTCAAACTACTACTACTGTTTGATTCTGATGAAGAAGGCGTACGTGTGGAAACTTTAGCTCTCCACTCCTTATTAAACTACACTGAGTGATTCATGTGATCCAGGTCCTTCCTTGGAGTTACCTGTGAGATAGATCCCCCGAAACACCTTTGAAAGTTTTGTTTATTTTTAAAAATATTGTTGTTAAAGGAATTGGTATGGTTCATGAATCTAGTTTATTGTATAGCCCACAGATTCTGGTGCTTTGATGCTGACTGTGACTTTGAGAAAGGAGTAAACATTTGTGAAGCAGAGATGAACTGGAGGTCAGGATCTCTGCATCTCACAGCTCTTTAATACTTGCTTCTATCCATTTATATGTCATTATTGGTGATTGCTTTACATGTTCACTTACATCCGTCATGTCTCTGGCTGAATCTTCCCTTCATAATGTATCCTGATGAGTTTTTAAAGGTGTTATTCTGCTGAGCAGTTTGTGTGCACTTTGTGTTCAGTTTGTGTGGCTTTCCCCTTTGAAAGTGCTGTGGTAATCAGACGTTCTTTTTCCCATGTGCACAGTTAAAAAACAGAAAGGTCCAGCTGTTCTTTAGTGGATCTGCCCCTTTCTTGGTAAATATAAAGTCCTGTTTGGTAGTAAACAGCTCCAGCTGTGCATGTGGTCCATTTCTCTCCTTCACCAGGCTCCACATGTCAGAGTAAAGACTAAAACAACTCGGTAATGCTACAGACAAGAGGAGAAGGTTTTGGTCCTCTGTCTGCCTCAGAACTCTTCTACCAATGAAGAGTGTTCTGATTGGTCAGATTTGTGCTCACCAGGAGCAAAACTTAGAAAAAAATGAAAAATGTTAAAAAACAAACAGCCACAATTTCACCAACAAACTGATGTTGCTGGTATGAAAGCTTGCAGTGACTCACTACATCCTAAAAACCATTACAGCTAACTTTGGTAGTGGGCTGATTTTGTTGTCCCAGTGGGCTTAGGGGGCGTGGCTGAGCAATGGGTTAATTGGCCAAACCCATCAGGAAAAATGTTTCTTCAGGTTGGCTCATGTCAGAACTGAAGAAATCTTCTGGATGCAGGGCTAAATGTTTTATAGAATCTAAAATAATTCCAGTAATTCCAACCAAGGGTTAAATTTAGAGTAACCTTGTCCTGGATGTCTGAGATTCTTTAGAGTCTTTGCTGATAAAGTAGAATATATTTAAACAGGAAACTGCAACACAGCCCTCTATCATGACCCCCCCAAGAAGAGTTTGCTTTAACCCTTTATAATCTCCCATCTCCATGTTCATTCATGTTGTTGTAATGTCCATTTACCTGCTCAGGTGTGTCAGACATGTCTGTAATGGCTTATCAGTTTAACTCACGTTGCCATGGTTACGTCTTGACTGGAGCTCAGGGATTGGTCAGCGTGTGGGCTCTCTGTAGGAAAGTAAAAGAAGTGATTATCCTCTGTGTGATATGATAGTTTTGTAAAATCCTTAAAGAAGAAACGCTGTCCTCCAGTCTGACCACCTCTAACAAACACTCCACATGAAAACTATCAAACAATGCTAAAGGTCAGCAGGGACTGGTCTGGACCAGGATTCAGACCGTCACACTGAGACAGTAGTTTTTATAGAAACAGAGGGACACATGTCAGTGACGACATAAAAAAAAAAAAACTTAAAAAAAGCAGCACAAACTAGATCAAAATGCAGTTTCAGCTGAAATTGCGTCGGGATGCTCAGAGCTGAATTGTCGAAGAACTGCTGTAGATGTAAAATGTAAATGTAAAATAGCATAAAAATAGCATATAATGTCATAAAAATGCTGAAAATGCCATTCAGTGGCTAAAAAGGATAGAAATAGCTGAAAGTAGCCTTAAAATAGCATAAAATTAGCTGTAAATAACTTAAAAGTAGCTGGAATGGTATCCATTTACTGAAAAAGCATAAAATTGGCTGAAAATAGCAAAAAAAAGGATGATAATAGTCAAAAAAAAAGCTGAAAAAAGCATTAAAGCCAAAGACTGCAATACCTGATTTGCAAAGAAAAAATAATATAGAACTTAGTAAACAAAAAAATTGAACACTGCCTTGACAGAGTAGCCTGAAGGTTCGAGATTGTGCTAAAGATAGTGGAGATATTGTTCACAGCAGTGTTACTCAAACCTGCTTCACTAAAGAGCCAAATTGTTGAAAAATACCTTTGCAAGAGCCACAATCTAAGCCGTGAACCAAAAACAGCTTGAAGTACAACAATAAGTTAAAGGTGGCAAAAATTGTCAAAAATCCGCAAAAATGGGTTAAAAGGGGTAAGAATCGGGGTGCAGGTGGCAGAATGGGTAAGGCGTGCGTCCCACGTACGCGGGCACCCCCGGTTCGAATCTGGCCTGAGGCCCTGTACCACATGTCTCTCCCCTGCTCTCTTCCCTGTTTTCGACTCTATCCACTGTCCTCTCTTCTATCAAATAAATGCACAAAATGCCCCAAAATAAACCTATAAGGGCAGAGAATGGGGAGGAAAGAGGCAAAGAAGAAAAAAATGGGTGAGAGGTGAACAAAAAAATGACTTACAGGTGACATAAAATGGTGCAAATTGGCAAAAAATGGGTGACTAAAATAGGCAAAAAGCAGTCAAGAGTGGCAAAAATGGGCAGAAAATGGGAAACAAGTGGTATTTAGTAGCAAAAGTAGCTAAAATGGGTGAAAAGTGGTGAAAAGGGAAAAAAATGGGACATAGTGGCAAAAAGGCAATGACAAGTGGCTAAAATGTGCAAAACTAGTAAAAAATTGGTATTTGACGACAAGCTAGCTTAAATTGGTGAAAACTGGGAGAAAAACTGGTGAAAAGGGGTAAAATAGGGTAAAAGTGGCAAGAAATGGTTAAAAAGTTGAAAAAACAAGTTAAAAGAGGTAAAAAAGTAGAAAAAAGGTGGTATTTAATGGCAAAAGAAAGCTTAAATGGGTGAAAAGTAGTAAAAATGGGTGAAGAAAGGGTAATAAAGTTTCCCTTTTTAGAGGCTTTCTGGGAAAATATTTTAAGACTAGATAAAAATACAATTTCAGCTGAAATGGCATGTGGATGCTGAGAGCTGAACTGTGGAAGAACTGCTGAAAATAGCATAAAATAGCAAAAAAACTTAAAAATAGCTTAAAAGCATAAAAATGGTTGAACATTGAATTGGAGCTGAAGAGTGCAATACCTGATTAGTGAAAAATGTAAAACAAACAAACAAAAAAACATTTAAAAAGACAGCCATTTAGAATTATGTCTTAAGATTTATACTTAGTCACATCGTTTTATAACATTGTTAAGATGAGTGCTCTAAAAATTAAAGCCATTTATACAGTATGTGACAGTTAAAAGGAGTGTTGATGCCCCATTCATTTGAAGGGGAAACATTTTGCAGAAAAGTTAAATGTTTTTAAAACTATAAAAGTTATAAATAAGAAAAGTCAGAGCCATCATGTCCTGAAAGAGCTGAATAGAATGATAGAATGTAGAGTATAGCTCAAATTACTATTGCAACAACACATCATCAGTAGGGTAAAACTAACCTGTCTCACAATGGTCTAATCCCAGGTCACGTTCACTACTAGTGGGTGAACAATCCAACGCTTGGTGAGTTCTGTTTCACAATGATAGGAAGAGCCAACATCAAGGGATCAAAGAGTGAAAAGAGTGAAAAGAGAGATAGGGTCCCAAAAAAGTACAGTAAAAAGAAAATGGCCGATACGAATATCAGTAGTGTGGATGCTTACTCATCATCCCCACTAATAAGAGAAAGGATCAGAACAAATGCATCTAAAAGCACACACACTGAGGGTTGTATAGAAGGCTGGAACAGGCAGATACCTAGTTAGAATAATCCAGGTAATGATGATTTACTCCGTAATACTAGAACAGAAAAACTACAGTCTCATGTATTCTGGTTCAGAGTTCTTACCTGATGTTCAGCTCTCAGTCTCTGAAGATCTCTGATGGTGGAGAGGGAGAGAGCAGGGTTTATATGAGCAGAGGGCGGGCGATCAGAGGTCACATGACTTCACAGAAACGTCTCAGAAACGGACAGACATGGTTCTCTTCATAACAGTAATGAGATCACTGTTGGCTGTTTCCCTGACCTCCAGTATAAATAACTGTAATGTTTATCATTATATTATTCTATATAACCTTATCTGACAGAACACTGCTCCATCCTTTTACTTTCTGTTTGACTGGTAAGAAGACCCCTGGTATCTCTGAAGTTATGTGACCTCTCTATTACAGAAACACTTCAGCAGTTAACAGTTCTATAAATAACAGCACCAGGTTTAATAAATAATTTTCTATGAAAATAATCTTGATTACTCTCTAAAACTGTTGAATTAAATCCACTCTGTTAAAGTGGCTCAGTCTAAGACAAAAGACAAAACACTGCTGTAAAAATATAATATATATTGATATATTTTCCCACTTTAAACGAGTCAGTCTTTTAAATGTAGTTGAGACATGATTCTCTTCATAATAGAGTAATGAGAACACTGTTGGCTGTTTCCCTGACCTCCAGTGTAAATGAATGTAATGTTTATTGTATTATTAGTGAGGATGCTGAGTCATCATTTATTTTTTCTTCCTCCGTGCCAGCTATCTCCTCCTTCATACTTTGTTGTATTGACACCTTTTAAAAATTTCAATTTCTTTGTCATTCGACTGCTATGACTTTTCTCATTTCTGACTTCTATCATTTTTGAAATATTTAACTTTAACAATGTTAAACAGATGGCAAAATTTTACAAATCTACACTTTCTTCAACTCCTCATAACTTTGACATTCCTTGGCTATTTTTCACTATTCTACTATCATACTCTTTAGCTTCTTGTGTTTTTTTCAGCTATTTGTAATACTTTTTCAAGATTTATTTTGGGGCATTTTTGTGCCTTTATTATTAAGAGGAGGACAGTGGATAGAGTCAGAAACAGGGACTACAGTGGGGGAGTGACATGCGGTGAAGGGTCTCAGGCCGGATTTGAACCCGGGCCCCCTGCGAGCATGGGGGAGTGCCTCAAAGCACTAGACCACGTGCTTCCCATTTATAATACTTTCAATACTATTTATACTTTTTCAACTATTTTACTTTTTCTAAAGCTAAAATGAAATTATTTCAGATGGGCTTTTCACCCATTTTTTGCCACATTTGGACCATTTTATGTCACCTATAACTCATTTTTTGTCACTTCTCACCCAGTTTTTGCTTCTTTCTGACCCGGTTTCCACTTTTCCCCATTCTCACCCGTTTCTGCCCATTTTTGTTGCTTATTGACCCGTTTTGTCACCTTTAACTTATTGTTATTGTATTTCAAACAGTTTTTGATTCACTCATTAGATTGTGGCTCTTGCAAAGGCATTTCTCAATCTTCAGCTTTTATTCTATTTTCAGCTATTTTCCCACTATTTTCAGCTATTTCCATGCTTTTTCAGCTATTGAATGCACTTTTCATCTATTTTCAGCTAATCTTGTGCTATTTTAGCTGTTTTGGGCTACTTTGAGATACTTTTATACTTTTGTTTAGCTATTTTAATGCCATTTTCAGCTACTTTAGTGCTATTTTTATGCTATTTTCAGCTATTTTTGGGCCTTTTGACTTTTTCAGCTCTCAGCATCCCCATGCAATTTTTGCAGAAATTGCAATTTTGATCAAGTTTTATATAACCTTATCTGACAGAACACTGCTCCATCCTTTTACTTTCTGTTTGACTGGTAAGAAGACCCCTGGTATCTCTGAAGTTATGTGACCTATTACAGAAACACTTCAGCAGTTAACAGTTCTATAAATAACAGCACCAGGTTTAATAAATAATTTTCTATGAAAATAATCTTGATTACTCTCTAAAACTGTTGAATTAAATCCACTCTGTTAAAGTGGCTCAGTCTAAGACAAAAGACAAAACACTGCTGTAAAAATATAATATATATTGATATATTTTCCCACTTTAAACGAGTCAGTCTTTTAAAAGTAGTTGAGACATGATTCTCTTCATAATAGAGTAATGAGAACACTGTTGGCTGTTTCCCTGACCTCCAGTGTAAATGAATGTAATGTTTATTGTATTATTAGTGAGGATGCTGAGTCATCATTTATTTTTTTCTTCCTCCGTGCCAGCTATCTCCTCCTTCATACTTTGTTGTATTGACACCTTTTAAAAATTTCAATTTCTTTGTCATTCGACTGCTATGACTTTTCTCATTTCTGACTTCTATCATTTTTGAAATATTTAACTTTAACAATGTTAAACAGATGGCAAAATTTCACAAATCTGCACTTTCTTCAACTCCTCATAACTTTGACATTCCTTGGCTATTTTTCACTATTCTACTATCATACTCTTTAGCTTCTTGTGTTTTCTTCAGCTATTTGTAATACTTTTTCAAGATTTATTTTGGGGCATTTTTGTGCCTTTATTATTAAGAGGAGGACAGTGGATAGAGTCAGAAACAGGGACTACAGTGGGGGAGTGACATGCGGTGAAGGGTCTCAGGCCGGATTTGAACCCGGGCCCCCTGCGAGCATGGGGAGGCAAAGCACTAGACCACGTGCTTCCCATTTATAATACTTTCAATACTATTTATACTTTTTCAACTATTTTACTTTTTCTAAAGCTAAAATGAAATTATTTCAGATGGGCTTTTCACCCATTTTTTGCCACATTTGGACCATTTTATGTCACCTATAACTCATTTTTTGTCACTTCTCACCCAGTTTTTGCTTCTTTCTGACCCGGTTTCCACTTTTCCCCATTCTCACCCGTTTCTGCCCATTTTTGTTGCTTATTGACCCGTTTTGTCACCTTTAACTTATTGTTATTGTATTTCAAACTGGTTTTGATTCACTCATTAGATTGTGGCTCTTGCAAAGGCATCTCTCAATCTTCAGCTTTTATTCTATTTTCAGCTATTTTCCCAATGTTCAGCTATTTCCATGCTTTTTCAGCTATTGAATGCACTTCTCATCTATTTTCAGCTATCCTTGTGCTATTTTAGCTGTTTTGGGCTACTTTGAGATACTTTTATACTTTTGTTTAGCTATTTTAATGCCATTTTCAGCTACTTTTATGCTATTTTTATGCTATTTTCAGCTATTTTTGGGCCTTTTGACTTTTTCAGCTCTCAGCATCCCCATGCAATTTTTGCAGAAATTGCAATTTTGATCAAGTTTTATATAACCTTATCTGACAGAACACTGCTCCATCCTTTTACTTTCTGTTTGACTGGTAAGAAGACCCCTGGTATCTCTGAAGTTATGTGACCTCTCTATTACAGAAACACTTCAGCAGTTAACAGTTCTATAAATAACAGCACCAGGTTTAATAAATAATTTTCTATGAAAATAATCTTGATTACTCTCTAAAACTGTTGATTAAATCCACTCTCTTAAAGTGGCTCAGTCCAAGACAAAATAAATTATATAAATATATTTTTGCACTTTAAACGAGTCAGTCTTTTAAAACTACTTCAGCCTTAAACATACATATCCATATCAAACTACAAGCATGACCAAACATTAACACTTTTATATCATAACATTTGAGGAGTTTTTGCATCTTGAACAGTTTTGTGCTGAGAGGGTTAGAGCTGTAGAGCATTTTTGTTAGAATAGGCTCCATCTCCAATTTCCACTGATTATTGTAATGTGCTTTTTTGACCACTAGATGGCAGACAAGCATTCATGAATGAGGCTAACAGGTCTAAGCTTAGCTACATTAAGAGGAAAGATGCAAAGAACATGGGACATAGGAGGGTAAATATTGATCACTTCTTCACACATTTTATTAGCAGGAACATACAAGTGCATCTAAAAAAATTAGAATATCATGAAAACATTCAATATTTGTTGTCACTTTTCTGAAAGTGAAAACCATATTATATAGACTTGTTACACAAAGAGTGAAATATTTCAGCCTTTATTCCTTGAAATGTTGATGATTATGGCTTACAGATAGGAAAATCCAAAATTCTGTCTCAGAAAATTAGAATATTGTGAAGAAGTTGAATATTGTAAAGTCATGGAGTCACACCCTAACCAAAGGTTTCCTGAGCCTTTAAATGGTCTCAGTCTGGGTCAGTAGCTCCACAATCATGGGGAGGACTGCAGACTGGACAGATGTCCAGAAGACAGTCACTGACACCCTCCACAAGGAGGGTAAGGTCAAAGGTCATTGCTAAAGAAGCTGTTTGTTCACAGAGTGCTGTATCCAAGCAGATTCAGAGAAAGTTGAGTGGAAGGAAAAAGTGAGGAAGGAAAAGGAGCACCAGCATGAGGGCGAACCACAGCCTGGAGAGGACTGGAGAGAAAAAACCATTCAAGAATCTGGGGGAGCTTCACAAGGAGTCAAATGAGGATCCTAGACCTGGACTACAGACCAATCCTAGACATGGACTACAGACCAATCCTAGACCTGGACCACAGACCAATCCTAGACATGGACCACAGACCAATCCTAGACATAGACTACAGACCAATCCTAGACCTGGACTACAGACCAATCCTAGACCTGGAGCACAGACCAATCCTAGACATGGACTACAGACCAATCCTAGACATGGACTACAGACCAATCCTAGACATGGACTACAGACCAATCCTAGACATGGACTACAGACCAATCCTAGACATGGACTACAGACCAATCCTAGACATGGACTACAGACCAATCCTAGACCTGGACTACAGACCAATCCTAGACCTGGACTACAGACCAATCCTAGACATGGACTACAGACCAATCCTAGACATGGACTACAGACCAATCCTAGACCTGGACTACAGACCAATCCTAGACATGGACTACAGACCAATCCTAGACCTGGACTACAGACCAATCCTAGACATGGACTACAGACCAATCCTAGACATGGACTACAGACCAATCCTAGACATGGACTACAGACCAATCCTTGGCATGGACTACAGACCAACGCTAGAAATGGACTACAGACCAACCATAGACATGGACTACTGACCAATCTTAGACCTGTACTACAGACCAATCCTAGACATGAACTAAAGACCAGTCCTAGACATAGACTACAGACCAATACTAGACATGGACTACAGACCAATCCTAGACATGGGCTACACACCAAACCTTGACATGGACTATAGACCAATCCTTGGCATGGACTACAGACCAACGCTAGAAATGGACTACAGACCAATCCTAGTCCTGGACTACAGACTAATCCTAGTCCTGGACTGCAGACCAATCCTAGACATGGACTACAGTGGACTGCAGACCAATCCTAGACATGGACTACAGACCAAACCTTAACATGGGCTACAGACCAATCCTGGACCTGGACTACAGACCAATCCTAGACATGGACTACAGACCAATCCTAGACATGGAAAAAAGACCAGTCCTAGACATGGACTACAGACCAGTCCTAGACATGGACTACAGACCAATCCTAGACATGGCCTACAGACCAATCCTAGACATGGACTACAGACCAATCCTAGACATGGACTACAGACCAATCCTAGACATGGACTACAGACCAATCCTAGACCATGGAGTTACTGTGACTCTGACCTGAACCCCATAGAGAATCTATGGAAGATGAGAGACACCAGACCCAACAATGCAGATGACCTGAAGGCCGCTATCAGAGCAACCTGGGCTTCATTACACCTGAGCAGTGCCACAGGCTGATCGCCTCCATGCCACGCCGCACTGATGCAGTAATTCATGCAAAAGGAGGTCCAACCAAGTACTGATGCATAGAAATGAACATACTTTTCAGAAGCCTGACATTTCTGTTGAAAATGTCCTTTTTTCATTGATCTTATGTAATATTCTAATTTTCTGAGACACTGAATTGTGGGTTTTCCTTTCTGTAAGCCATAATCATCAACTTTTCAAGAAATAAAGGCTGAAATATTTCACTCTGTGTGTAATGAGTCTATATAATATATGGGTTTACCTTTCAGAAAAGAGTGACAAAAAATATAGAACTTTTTAATGATATTCTAATTTTATAAGACATACGTGTATGTTGATGTTTTTAAATGTTTATTATTCATTTCCTCCCAGCAGTAAAGCTCAGAGCAGAGACTTTTAAATGTTGATTTCTATGTTTTTCTGTTTTTTCTAGAACTTCTCTCTGCTGTATGAAGAGCAAGCTTCTATCACACTGGAATTAAACACGGTAGCTTTCTGCTGGAGGTAGAAGTTTGGTGCTTCATCCTTCTGTAAAGTGTGCTTCCACCAGTAATGAATAACAACATATTTTAAATAATCCATCATTGATTTCTTTTCATGTGATTTCAGGTTTTTAGTGTGAATCAGCCCCACCTGTGGCAGGCACCAGGACAACAAACCTCATCAGCCAAGAAAGGAGGAAGGTCCATGACAGGAAGGAGAAGACAACAGCTGATTTACTGGAGGTGAGAGTTTTCCTCACTATCATTACAAATGTCTATTAAAATACAACACAATAGTTGAATATGTGGCTGGTGGAACTTGAATGAAGTTACAGTAATAATTCAGATTTTCTTTTTTTACATCACTCCTGGTGTTTTTCAGTTCATCTTTAGTCTTCCTGACAGTAAATAAGCGACTGTAGTTCCTCACACTGATAGAGTAACGTTGTTTAAACAGCATTACATTATTTGATGTAGATTTCAGATTAGGCCTTAAAGCACACTTTAATGTCACTTCTGAGAAAGCTTGGCTTTCTTTAACTCAGTCTAATCTGATTAATTTAAATATGCAGGTTCATGTTATCTTCAATTTCAAACCAGTTTGTTAAAGTAGAAACTATTTTATATGGGTGAGTATTGGCAAGAACCTCACGATACAATACGCATCACGATACTTTGGTCACGATACGATAGTATCACAATATATTGAGATATCATGATATTGTGATATTCTACACAGTTAACTAAGAAAAATATAGAGATGATGTATATGTACATACAGCTCATCATTGAAAGGACAAATTGAGTCAAAACTATTTGATTGAAAACAACTTTCCCATTTTATTGTTTGTGAAATACAGAAAGTAAAATGCCGTGTTACAAACATACATACACTTGAAAACATAAAGTGCATCAAGTTGGCCACTGAAACTACTGTGACATTAAACTAATGTTGCAAGGAAAGGTGCGGAAGTCATATTATACCGACAACTCAGCTAAAATATGATTTTTTTTTTTTTTTTACAAAAATGGATATTAAGAGTTGAAGTATCGATATTATATTGGATGTAAAAGTATTGCAATATATTGCTATATCGATATTTTTTCACAGCTCTACTATTTTATAATGTTACAACTCATGTTTGAAAAGCTTTAACATGTAAAACTATTAAGTTTTACACACATTTTACATGGAAAAAGTTTCCATAAAACATTTAACAGATATGCCACCAACAGTGAGGATCTATTTGACTTTTCTAAGCTCACCTGGAGACATGTTCAGATATTGGGATGGAAGGAGTCTGGGTTCTGATGGAGGACTGTTGGCTATTTGTAGATTTAGATTATATCCTGGTCTGTCCTGTAGTTCTCTGTGCAGAGATGCTTCACAATGATTGGTTCACTCTCTGTGATTGATTTTAGATCTATGGTAAAGACCTATATGCTGATCTTTGCCACATTTATGAAAGCAGCCCTGGTTAGGTCTTTCTCTGTTCATCTGTGTCTGATTTTATTGTCAGAATAAAGTGAAAATGTCTGAGTTAGAAAAATATTTCTGAATAAAGTCAAACAGAGACTTAAACACGTTCAACATCCTGATAATCAAATAAAAACACTGAACAAACTGATTTTAAGGAAAGCATTTATTACTGATTTAATACATCATCCTGATTTGATTCCACATGAAAAAAGCAAAAAGTTTTCAACCAGAGGAACAACATGGATGAAAATGATTGTACATGAAAATAATCACAGCATGAAGAAAACTAGGATATAAATGAAAATACATGTGATTTGATGATTGTTAAAATGAAGATCTGATTCAGCTATAATCCAGAATATTTCTAGCTAATGTCTGAGTTTAATTCTGTTCAATCTTCAGGACAAACTGATGAAGATGATGAATGTGATGAACTCATAATGATCCTTCAGTCAACATCAGGAGTGAATCAGAGCATTAGTCACATTAGACATGATTGTGTAGTTCTAGTTCACTTTGGACTGTGGAGGTCAGGTGTGCTCAGATCCAGGTCTGGGTCCCTGATGTGGATCCAGCTTTAGACTGATTCAAACAGAAACCATGGACATTTTAGTTTGAGTTAAAGGTGAGACAGAGAGCTGTTGTACTCATCATTAAACACCAGGAGGCGCCAAAACAGGATCAACTATAATAACATGAGCTGAGTTTAGCTAATGAGACTAAAATAAAGAGACAGAATCAACAAGAGCAGTTATTACAATAGTAGACACTGATTACTGAAGAGATGAAATCAAAGTTTTCTCTTTGTTAAAATCAGGCTGATAGATCTGCAGTTACTGTTTGTGATTTTTAAAGTTTGATTCAGCAGTGGACACCTTGGCTTCTCCACAGCTGGCTGTTAATGGGAATCAGGTTCACTTACTGGGTACCATCAATCCTTTGAATGCTTTTCTAGCTGCTGACATTTTGTACCTCAGGCCTGCTCTGGCTCCTTCATCCAGTCGAGCCTTCATCTCCTCCAGTTTCTGGACCTTCTCTGTGTCTCCTCTCTCCTTCATCTTCTCAATCAGGAAGTCCAGATGGACGTGAGTGGACAGTGAATCAACCTTCAGAGCCATCTTCTCCAGGTTGAGGATGTGCTGGAAGGACTCTTCTAAACACTGATCTTTGTCTCTCTGAAGTTCTTGCTTTATCTTCTCCAGATCCCCCAGAAGGCTGGTAGTCTTCTCACAGTCTGCTTTACTGCTTTCATACTTCTTTTTCACATCTTGAAGGGTCTGCTGAACTTTTCTTGTCTTGGTCACATACCTCCACTCTTCTTTCACATGATTAGCCTCAGGACATTTCCCTCTGCATGAAGTACATCGGCCTCTTCTCATGACCTCACAGGTACTGGGATACCAGGCTATTATACATCCAGGGTAATGGCAGTTTTCCTCACATTTAGTACAGCACACAGCTCCTTCATAAAATAACAATCCCCACATCCCACCTCTGATGGGTTCTTTCTCTTTGTAGGGCTCATCAACTTCTACAGTGAAGTTCTCGTTGCTCTTCATTTCATCTTCACTCTTCTTGAGGGCTTCCTCAGTCTGTTGGATTTCTTTCTGTTTTAGTTCAATCAACTCGACTCTCTCTTGTTGGTTCTGGATGCAGGATTTGAGTCTGACTCGTTCATTCAGAACATCCACTGTTGTCTCCAGTTTCTGGGGTTCAGTTTGATCCAGAAAGTGGAAGAACTCTCTCATTCCATCCATTGATGTTTCGTATGCATATTTCAGGGGTCTTTCCTTTCCCTTCCTTTCTTTATTTTGGCGGTTATTAAACAGGAAGTGGACTGGCTGATTATTTTCATCTGTGGCATACCTGATGTTTGCAGCTTCAAGAGCTTCCAGAGCATTTTCAGGTGTCTCTCCATCTGAGTGTGTCATGAGGGCAACAATGTTGTTCTCCATGTCTTTTCCAAACAGAGACACCACTGAATCAAAGATGTACCTCATTCTGTCATCCAGTCGATTCTCAGTAGCTTTCAGCACCAGACCCACCACATTAATCTCATGAACTCCGTCCTCTGAGCGGAACAGGTCTAACAGTCTTTGACTGACTCTGTCATCTAGATCTGTCCCTCTGGTGTCTCCGTATCCTGGAGTATCGATGATGGTCAGAGAGTAGGGCAGAGTTTTACCTTCAAAATCACAGATCTGGTACACGATCACATCTGAGGTCTGACTTTCAGCTTGAGATTTCTTCTTCTCCTCAACGATCTGAAACCAGACGTTGTCCTCCCACTCCACTCCCATGGCGTAGTTGACCAGAGCGTTGATCAGAGTAGATTTTCCACTTCCTGTTCCACCAACTATTAAGATGGTTTTGTTTTTTTGTTCATTTTTCCAACCCAGAGTTATTCTCTTTAGAGTCCCAAATTTCTCCTTCTTTGGTGTCAGCTGGTAGACAGCAGGAGATCCTGAGTGGACCAGATGTTTGAAGGTGATGTGGTCAAACCTGGAGGAGGTTTTCCTGTGAAATAGCAGAGACATTAGCTCCAATGTAGTTTTAACTTCCTCAACTAAAACTCTGACTAAGGTGTACTCACACTAGGCCATCCGTACCGTGCCGTATTCTAACCATGCTGAAGCCCAGTTTACACCCTCCCCTGTCCTCCTTTGGCCCGCACTCACACTGCTCAGCGCATCCAGGCCTGAGCACCGATACATCACGTGCCGACATCATCACGCGAAGCATCCACCGTTGGTGACTTTATAGGAGTTGATGACTCAGTATATTCAAGCGTTGTTTTTTAGGCTGTAAAATAGCAACAGATTTATACGATATCTGATCTGACAGTGGAGTTATTTCAGCTGACACCTGACATCAGCGGCTACATGAACTATACAGAGGCCAGTGAGGAGAGAGAGAGAGAAAAAGCTGTTCATAGTGGAGAATTATCGATCACAGCATATAATCTGGAACCTGATCAGAATTCCAAACACTTGTGATGAATGAAACCCCGAATTTTTTACTCGTATGAGCCCCTACAGCTGCTCTTCTGCTTGTCCTTATACTATCTGAATCCCCGTGGAATTCTTTTACGCGCCCTAAACTGAGCCTTTTCTCTGTGTTTGGATGCCTTTCAGTGCTGCACCGAACAATTTTAACCATCTGATCAGAGCTGGAGGTGAATGCGCCTCAGGATTAATAAATGACGCTCCTTCCAAACGTCAGCAAAAAGATCCAAATTTAACTTCTTGGTGACATGAACTAGAATTAGAGATAAGTTAATTCAGTGGATGATAGTTTGGCATTATGTTTTTTTAATAAGAGAGGTTAAATCAGCTGTGAGATTAACCAACACACACTTGTCCACATATTTGGCACTCTCCTTTATGCACGGAGGATGAAAGGTATTTGTTGTCCTGTGACAGCGCTGTACGTTAGCTTTTTTTGCCCATAGCGCTGGTGCTACAGAGGTTGACAATCTTGTAGCACAGAACATAAAATGTTCCTTATAGCTCTAAAACCAACATGTAACCAAAATATATGCTTAGTAAGTGAATGTAGTTGAAAAACAAAACCAACACAGCCTAAATTACAGCTCTTATTAATGTCTACCAAAGCAAACAGCCAATCACAGAGAAGAGAGATGCTGATAGAAGCTTTGGTGCTTGAGGATGATTATAACAATGTGATTTAGAGATCAGACCTTGAGATCAGACAGAGGAGAAGATGAGCTCCATTCATGCTGCTATTGGCTGCTGGAATCCTTTTGTTTGTATTCATCATTTTTTTTTTACTTTTGGCAGGACGTTTTCTTTTTCTGTGTCCATCCTATTTACTCAAACATTAGTGTATTCTAGAGACTGAAGTCTGTTTATTTGTTCATCATTAAACTGTGTTTCAAGGACTGAAGTGTTAGGTCTGTGCATTTATATATTTATATTGATCGGTTACGTTTAATTTGTAAATATTCCCATATTGTATAAACCCCAGTATTGTGCAGTCAAGGTAAGAAATAGAGTAAAGTTTTATGTTGTTATGTGGGTCTTTTTGATGGATTTCTTGCAGGCCAATTCAAAAGGACCAAGGGCCACAGTTGGCCCATGGGCCATAGTTTGGACACCCCTTATATACAGTTGAAACCAGAAGTTTACATACACTATATAAAAAGGCACATAAACTTTTTTTTTCTCACTGTCTAACTTTAAATCAGTTTAAACTTTTCCTGTTTTTGGTCTCTCCTGGGAGAGTGGCCTTTCAGCCCATGTGGGTACAGGACTCGTTTGACTGTTGATAATGACACACTCTTACCAGCTTCAGCAGCATCTTCACAAGGTCTTTAGCTTTTGTTCTTGGGTTGAGATGCACTTTTCGGACCAAAGCACGTTCATCTCTGGGACACAGAACCCGTCTCCTTCCTGAGCGGTATGATGGCTGGACATTCCCATGGTGTTTATACTTGAGTATAATTGTTTGAACAGATGAACGTGGCACCTTCAGGCATCTGGAAATTGCACCCAAGGATGAACCAGACTTGTGCAAGTCCACAATTCTCTTCCTGATATCTTGGCTGATTTGTTTTGATTTCCCCATGATGTTACACAAAGAAGCAGTGTGTTTCAGGTGTGCCTTAAAATACATCCACAGGTGTGCCTCTAATTAACTCAAATGTTGTCAATAAACCTATCAGAGGCTTCCAAAGACATGACATCATCATCTGGGCTTTCCCAGATTGTTTAAAGGCATAGTAATCTTAGTGTATGTAAACTTCTGACTTTGAAGGAAGTCATAAAAATTTTCTCATTATTCTGGCATTTAGCAAATAGAAATAATTTTGGTAATCCTAACTGACCAAAAACAGGAAAAGTTTAATCTGATTTAATGTTAGACGGTGAGAAAAAAAAAGTTTATGTGCCTTTTTATATAGTGTATGTAAACTTCTGGTCTCAACTGTATTTACTGATACTCAGAGTAATAAAAAAACCATGTCTATCACTATTATAAATTCATCAAACACTGTTAGAGTCTGGTCCATGTTGTACTGTCACACTGGGGTCTGATATTTATAGAGCTAATGTAAATGAACAGATCCTTCTTTTCTCTCTAACAGTGTAATGATAACAACAGTAGCCTACTATTGGAGTTAAATGGCAAGTAAAACAAAAACTCTATCAGCAAAACGTGGTCGGTATGTTGAAGAGGAGCGCTGCTCTAATCCCAAGTTTTTAAGGCACATAGGCTAGATGATGTTAAAAATGAGTATCTGCTAGCTTATTTCTCCGTTAGCCTCGTCCTCTCCAATTACACACGCATGGCCACAGGAAGTTAGCCATTAGTGAGAGGACAGAGTGCTCAGTGTGCGCTAACTTCTGATTAAAGGTTAATGCATAAAACGATGCATTTTCTCTTCACTAATATTGTAGCTGTTGTGTGGTTAACAAGCCATCACGCGTCTGAATGTAGCATACAGGTCCGATACGACACGGACAGACAGACAGCAGTGTGACGCAGAGGATTACGCATGGCCAGGAAAAAACATTCTGCTTGAATTAAAATCTACCAGAAATATAAAATAAATGAACTGGGCATGAATTTCAAGTTTCAAATCAAAGTGGAGTGATGCTTTTATGGCAACAAGTCAAACCTAAAGTCTTATCTGCGTGCCTGGCATGCATGGACCTCTGTCACTCCTCATCGCACCTGTGCGATGAGGAGTGAAAACCTCTTAGCACAAAACAATTTTCTTGTAGCATTTGCGACATATATGTCTCACTGTACAGCCCTGTGTGAGCTGCTGTTTGTGACTAAAACAAGGGAAGAAGCTTTATTTTACAAACCAAAAAACCTCTTACAGTCGTTAAGGCCTGACTTTGCCAGAAACTGGTCAGAAATGTGGACTGGACTGTGATCCATTAGAACGAGATCGTAGAGCTGTGCGAAGTTAAATTCTTCAGCTCTTATAAAATCTTAGTAACTTGTTGAAATACAATGAGACAAACTATATATTTCTCTCTCTTGAAAAATCATGCTGTCTGTAGTGTGCAGCTGCTGCCTCTGCTCTGGGGTGGGTCCTTTTGTTGTCACTTCATGCTACGTCACATTCCCGCGCTTGTGCTCCTTCGTGTACTTAGGCCCTATATATATATTTGTGCCTCAATTCAATGGGAAATTTTGAGCACAGGAAAATAAATTGTGTGAGCACACTAACCATATTTCAAGGAAAAAATAAAATTTAGCGAAGAAAAACTTTAGGTTGAGCAATCAAAAACCTATTCTGCACTCAGTTTCTTCCTATGCTCACAGATTCTTCAGGCAGACAGCAGCGCCCCTGCTCAAACCATCTCTCCCTCTCTGTCAATCTGCCTATTGTGTATGTGCTCAACTTCCCCTTTGCGCTCGCTCAAGTTGTGCACAGTGTTACAAATGTGCCACAAAGTCAACCAATTAGAGAACTTGAGGGGTGTTGAACTCTGATTGGTTGCTTTGGCTCCAATTAGATTGCAGCATCCCGGAACTACGTCTAATGACCAACGAAGAAGAAGAAGGAGGGGAAACAAACCGTAAACACGAAACATCCGATGTCTGCGCCCTGCAACAAGGTGGTAAAGAAGAAGAGAACAGAGAAGAACGTGGTGAAAATTGTTTGGACCGACTGATACTTTGTATATGCGTTGGATTTTTGTTTAGGCGGATCGGTGGTGTTTGGCATAATCTGGGCTGTGACTGGAACAGAATGGAAAGCAGCAGTGGTGGCGGGTCTGATGAGGAAGACATGCAGGTATGGACAACAGTCCAAAGACAGAGGAAAGGCAACTAGTAAATGATACCGAACAGATGATGCGGAGAGATGTGATACAAGGAAAAAACATGTGACTGAAGAATACAAGGTAATTCTGAAATTCAAAACAGGGCAAGAGGTATCATCAGTGAGTCTGATCACGCTAACAAATAGCTTGAGGAAAGAACTTGGAGATATTGATGAAGCTAAAGTTCTAAGAGATGGTAGCCTGTTTTTGAAATGTAAGAACGCAGGACAGAGAGATAAAGCACTCAAGCTACAAAGAGTATGTAAAAAAGAAGTAGCGGAGAGGAAAGTTGTTGGGAGGAGGAGCGGTGTCAGAGGAGTGATTACAGGCATACCCTTGGGAGAAAGCTTGGAAGAACTTAAAAAAATGATTAAGGGGGAAACAGTGAGCGGAATCAGGCACCTCCAGGCATTCAGGAATGGTGAGAAAGTTGACAGCATGTCAGTGATGTTAGAATTCAAAGGTCAATTGTACATGAGCTTCAATGTGAGAGCATATGTTCAACCCCCAGTCAGGTGTTACGAATGCCAAAGATATGGCCATACCGCTACAGTGTGTAGGGGAAAGCAGAGGTGTGGGAGATGTGGGGGGGAGCATCTGTATGGAGAATGTGGGGACAACAACCCAGTTAAATGTTGTAACTGTGGGGGAAGCCATACAGCAGCTTACGGAGGTTGTGTAATGAGGAAGCAGGCTATTGAAATTCAACAAGTCAGAGCAAAGAGTGACATATGCAGAAGCAGTGAAGATAGTGAGCAAAGGGAAAAGTGTGGAAGAGATGGAGGAAGCGAAGAAACCAAGAGTGTCAAACCAACAGTCAGGTCTTTCATCAGACAAACTAATACTCTTCCTTGCGTATGTCATAAACTGCTCAGATCAAGCAAAAACTAAAACAGAAAAAATCAAAATAATAGTGAAGGCAGCAGTGAAGTTTCTGGACATGAAGGAATTATCCTGGGAAAAAATACAAGCAGACCTTAGTCAGGGAGAAGGGACATCAATAAGCAACAGTCCAAACATGCCATATAACATACTCCAATGGAATGCTAGAAGTCTCAGCAAACGGACAAGAGTTTAAAAAATATGTCAGTGAGTTAAAGGAGCAACCAGATCTTATTTGTATACAAGAGACGTGGCTCAAGCCAAGCTTGGACATTGTTATAAGTGGATATTCTAGCATTCGAAAGGACAGAACACATGGAAATGGTGGGGGATGTGCAATATTTATCAACCAAGGTGTGAAATATAGACAAATAACAGCACCACAAGAACTAGAGGTAGTAGTTATAGAGGTCTGGACAAAAGAGGGATGCATAAAAGTAATGAATTTTTATAATCCATGTAAACAATTAAAAAAGGAAGAAATGGAAGGTATTCTTGATGATTGGAGAGGGAAAATAGTCTGGTGTGGGGATTTCAATGCACAGTGTGGGGGGACCAGGATGACTCAAATGGGGAAGTAATAGAGGAAATATTGGATGACAAAGGTTTGGTATGTTTGAACAATGGTGTAGGCACAAGGGTGAATTTAGCGAGGGGCACAGAATCATCAATAGATCTCACTCTAGTCTCACAATCTCTGGCAGGGAAACGTAATTGGGAGGTCTTAAAGAGGAGCACAGTGGGAAGTGATCACTACCCGATAAGTGTAAATATAGAAATCAACAGTGTCATGGATCAGAACAAGGGAGAGGGGAGATGGAAGTTTGAGGGAGCAAACTGGGATAAGTTCAGAGTACTGAGTGAGGATAAAATGAGAGTGATTCATTTAAATCAGTCAGTTAATGATTTGAATAAAGAAATTTGTAAAAGCGTTGTTGAAGCAGCAAAGGAATCAATTCCAAAAAGTAGTGGGAATATAAAGAAGAAAAAGTTAGTACCATGGTGGACAAGTGATTGTACAGAGGCAATAAAAGCCTGAAACAAGTCCTTTAAGGTACTGAAAAAAAGTCCTTAGCCTTCAGAATCTAATAAATTATAAGAAACAGCAGGCAACGGTAAGGAAGGTAATAAGAAGAGCAAAAAGAGAGTATTGGAGAAAGTACTGTGAGTCACTAGGTAGGAGTACACCACTGGATAGAGTGTGGGGTATGATCAAAAGAATGTCAGGTAATAGGAAGGAATATGGATATCAAGTATTGAAAAATGGAAGCAACTATATAATAGAAGATAAGGAAAAAGCAGAACTAATGGCACAAACTTTTGTTAAGGTGCACAGCTCAGAAAATTTGAGTATTAAAGAGAAAGAAGGCAGGGAAAAAACAGTAGTGGAAAACACTGAAGCATTACAAGGTGAAGAAGAATACGGAAATGTTATAAATGTAGAGTTTTCAATGACAGAACTAAATAATGCACTTAAAAAAGCTTGGAAAACAACTCCAGGAAAAGATAAAATAAACTATTGTATGTTAGATAACCTTAGTGTTCAAGGTAAAGAGGTATTACTGAAGTTATACAATAAGGTATGGGAAGAGGGGAACTTACCTAATCAATGGAAAGAATCTATAATAGTTCCTGTTTGTAAACCAGGTAAGGACTCGAGTTTGCCAGAGAGCTACAGGCCAATAGCCTTAACATCTCATGTTGGCAAAACTATGGAAAACATGATTAATGAAAGGTTGAATTATTATTTAGAAACAAGGGAAGAACTAAAAAGTTACCAAAGTGGATTTAGGAAAGGAAGAAGCACGGTAGATCCAGCTTTATGTTTAGAACATGAGATAAGGAGAGCCCAAGTAAATAAAGAAAGTATAGTGGCTGTGTTCTTTGATGTGGAAAAAGCATATGATATGATGTGGAAAGATGGGGTGCTTATTCAATTATATCATATGGGAATAAGAGGAAAAATATTTAAATGGATGAAAAACTTTCTTACCAATAGGGAAATATCAGTAAGAGTGGGTAAAAACCTAAGTGAAAACTATACAGTTGAGAACGGAACACCACAAGGTAGTATAATTGGTCCGTCTTTATTTTCAGTCATTATAAACAACATATTTAGTAATGTATGCAGTTCTATTGGTGTTTTATTTGCAGATGACGTGGCTCTGTGGAAAAGGGGGTGGAATATCTCTTATATTGTTGGGAAATTGCAGGAGGCTATTGGAAAGGTAGAAGCTTGGGCACTGAAGTGGGGCTTTAGATTTTCAGTTAACAAAACAAAAGTGGTTGTATTTACCAAAAAGAAAATACAAAACCAAGTCAATCTTAAATTATATGGGCAAAATCTAGAAATAGTGGATTGTTTTAAGTATTTAGGGATTTGGTTTGACAAAAGGATTACTTGGAAGGTACATATTGAAAAATTAGCAGCAAATTGCTAAAAAAATACTGAATGTTGTTCGATGTCTGAAAGGAAGAGATTGGGGAGCACACAGAGCATCACTGAAAACTGTATACATTGGATTAATCAGATCACTGTTAGATTATGGGTGTGTAGTGTATGAATCCGCATCAAAAACTATGCTTAAAAAACTAGATAGCATACAGTATCAAGTGGATCAATGTGTTGTGGTGCAAAGAAAAGCACTCCAGTGTCAGCTCTACAAGTGGAGATGGGTGAAATGCCTCTAGAGATCAGAAGAGAACAAATAGCACTGACATATTGGGCACAGTTGAGAGGACATGGAGAAAGCCACCCAGCTCAGAATATACTTAAACCAAGCCAAGAGAAAGAAAAAAGAAAGATTCAAAGTTTTGGATGGACAATCGAAAAGCGGGTTAAAGAGAGTAGGATAGCTGATATAAATATGAGTAAAACAGTTCCGCTCTCTGTTGTCCCACCTTGGACACTGGAAGAGGCAAATGTTGATTTAAGTTTACTAAAGAGAGAAAAAGGAAAAAGAGTGAGTGTGAGTGTGAATGAAGTAAACAAATATATAAATAGTAAATACAGTCAGTATACTAAAGGATACACAGATGCATCCGAATCGGAGCAAAACAGGGTAGGCATAGCATTTGCAGTTCCAGATTTAAATATTGTAATAAATAGAAGAATCAGCAATGAGTTAGCAGTATACACAGGAGAGCTACTGGCCATTTATATGGCATTGCACTGGGTGCAAGAAGTCAGACCAAGTAAAGTGCTGATAGCATCAGATTCCAGTAGTGCACTGATCAGTATTCAATATAGTCAATCAGACACAAGACAAGATATAATATTGGAGATATCACACATGTTGCAGGGAATAAAGGCAGCAGAAGTAGAGGTCTATCAATGGCTGTGACACACAGTAAAGCAGAGATTAGAAGTTTAGTCAAATTAGAGATGAAGCAGAAATGGCAGAAGCAATGGGACAGAGAGAGTAGAGGTCGTCAGTTTTATATTGTACAAAAGAAGGTTGGAGAAATGAGAATAAGCCACAGGAGTAGCAAGGAGGAAGACATCATATCACGCATGAGATTTGGTCATACAGGTTTAAATAGCACATTATTCTTAATACATAAACATGAGACGGGAAATTGTGAACATTGTGGGTCTGGAGAAACAGTGGAGCATATCCTCTTCCAATGTCCAAAGTATCAAGCGCAGAGACATACACTCAGAGCAGCATTCCATAGAAATAAAATACCATTTAATGTAACAGAATTACTGAGGAGGAATTCAGGGGATGTTGTGTTTGGGGCGGTTTTTAGGTTTTTAGAAGCAACAGGCCTTATAAATAGAGTGTAGAATGTAGTACATTCTGTTCCACACTCCAGTCCAGAAGGTGGCGGTAATGCACCTACAAGTTGTTTGCCAACCGCCATTAAACAGAAGACGAAGAAGAAGAAACCGTAAACACTACGATCCTAGCTACAGACAAGGCATGTTTTCAGAGCGACACCAAAATATGACACCACAACCACATGTAAGTAGTTTGTGTTATATTTTATAACATTACCATGTTGTACACCCTAACAATGTTCATCCACAGCCTTTTTTTCCATGAGAAAGACTGAGACCAGCCAAAAATAGATCTTTGATGACTAAAACTGACTGAAAGTTAGTTTATTTTTGTCAAGATGACCAAAACCAGACTAAAACATGATTAAGTTTCTGTCAAACAATCAAAATCCATGATATTTCTCCACAGTGGGTAAATCTGGCAAACTACAATGCTTAAAGAATTTACCCTACTGACTGCGTCATATATTTTGTTTGTCTGTAGTTAATTTCTGTGCATTATATGCTCTGCAGATCTTTGTTGTTTGGCTGGCGATGCTTTGATGGCCCTTTTCTTAAGAAAATGTTAATTTTTCATGCAACCTGAGCCTGTGGCTATTTGTCCTCTGTTGGTTAATCTGCCTCTTATTTTTCTTTTTTCTTTTTTTTTCTATTTTTATTTTTATTCTGTTCGTGTATGTGTGTGTCACTCTGTCCGTCTTCCTTGTTCGTCTGTGTGTGTGTGTGTGCGTGTGTGTGTGGTTGTCCCATCTGTTCCTGCTCTCTCTGTCCCCCCACATTCACCCATTTCCCTTACTCCTGCTCTTTATATAAGGTACAGTTGATCACATAAAAGGTCTAAAGATCATTCATCTTAATATTAGGAGCCTTGCACCAAAAATTGATCTTATCCGTACTTGGGTCAAAATCTATGAGCCACATATTATTACTCTGTCTGAGATGTGGCTGCACGATAGAATTCTGGATAATGAGTTAATGATAGATAACTTTGTGCTTTATAGAGCTGATGGGGCTCCAAAGGTGGCAGTGTGGCAACTTATGTTGCTTCTCATCTTAACTCAAAATGTATCACTCCTAATGTCAAACCAGTTAATTTGGAATGTCTTTTTACCAGTATCATCTTTCAGGAAAACAAAATATGAACTATTGGTAATATATACAGACCTCCCTCAGCCCCAGCTGACTCTACCAAGTGTATTTTGTCAACTATTGACTCTTTAGAGAAACATAATGAATTGATTATTTTGGGTGATTTTAATAGTAACTGGCTTAGCCAATCCTCTACAAATGATAGGCACTTATTTAATGGTGCAAACCTCACCCAGTTATTCAGGGAACCTACTAGAGTTAACCCTCGATCTTCATCTTTATTAGACTGGAAACTGGTTACAAATTCTGAAAGGATAATCAAATCTGGTGTAATGTCTGACTGATTTAGCGATCATTGTCTTATATACTGTGTTTGGAAAATTAAGATTCCTTGTTCTCCCCCTAAATATATTGAATTTAGGCAGTGCAAAAAGATGAACTTAGATCTCTTCATATGTGATCTGATCAATATTAATTGGGACAGATTTTAATTAATCCCCTATGTTGATGATGCTTGTGACTTTTTTTGTTGTGAAGTGGCTAATGTAATGAATACACATGCTCCCATGAGAACCATTAGGGTTAAAGGTTCACACCTACCCTGGATAAACTCTGATCGTATAAGCCTCTTCAAGGAGAGGGATATGGCTTGGGCGAAATATCGCTCATCCAAACAGTCCAACGACTGGGAAACATATAGACTTTTAAGAAATCAATGTAAAACCAAGTCAAGGAATGCTAAATCTGTTTTCTATAATGACAAATTTTCCCCAAATTTCCATAGCCCCCAGCAATTCTGGAGTCACCTGAATAATATTCTTAACAAAAGCAGTAAAAGCTCCTTTGGCTGATTTATTTAATCTTTCCCTGTCCACACATTGTTTTCCCTCCATATGGAAGTGCGCTCGAGTTGTTCCTCTCTTCAAAGGTGGAGACCCAACAGATGTAAATAATTATAGACCCATTTCTATAATCTCTGTAATTGCAAAAATCTTTGAAAAACTTAATTTTCATCAATTATTTCATTATGTCACTCAAGCTAACATTTTATCCCCATACCAGTCTGGCTTTGGACCTAATTTCTCAACAACTACAGCTCTTCTTAATTCACAAATGATTTGTTTTCTGCGTTTGACACTGGCCAACTTACAGGTGCAATTTTCATTGATCTTTCCGAGGCCTTCGGCATGGTTGACCATTATCTGCTCCTTGACAAACTCCATCATTTTGGACTGAATCAGAATGCTGTCCTCTGGTTCAACTCTTGTCTTCACAGTAGGCATCAATATGTTTATGTCCATGGTTGTCAATCTAGTCGAATGTTAGTTGATACAGGTGTTCCTCAAGGTTCTATATTAAGTCCACTTCTTTTTGCCATTTTTATTAATGGTTTACCTCAATTGTGCGCAACCTGTCACGTTCATCTTTATGCTGATGACTCTGTTATTTACCACTCCAATCCTGATAGATCACAAATCCAGTATAGCTTGCAACAAGACTTTAACACTGTCAGACACTGGTTCAATGACAACAGGCTTGTTCTTAATATGAAAAAAATCATGCTCTATGGTGTTTGGTACAAAACATGGTTTATCACACTCACCTGAGCTGCTTGTTAATTTTAGTGATGGAACTCCACTAGAGAGAGTTAATGTATTTAAATACCCTGGTCTTTGGATGGACCCTGAACTTACTTTTAAACTGCATATGGATTACATTTGTAAAAGAATTTAAGGCTGTCTGGGTTCCCTCTACCGATCAATCCAGTGTTTTTCATTTCAAGTCAGGAAAATAATTATTACACAGCTGTTGCTTCCCATACTCAGTTATGCTGATGTTATTTACCAAAACACCACTGACTCTATCCTCCAACCTCTCAATATTTTAAATAACTCTTTATGCAGATTTGTCTTGAGAGGTCCATTCAGAACTCACCACTGCCTCATGTACGAGGCCCTCAGTTGGCTCCATCCTAAATCCAGGCGTCAGTTTCATTGGGTCTTGTTTCTTTTTAAATCTATCCACTTGCATGTTCCACCATACTTAAAACAGCCCCTGGTTCAGTTTACAGCTCCATATCCTCTTAGACATATGACCTATCCATTCTTCACAGTCCCAAAAATCCATAAAGAAATAGGTCGCAGGTCATTCAAGTTCAAAGCCCCATCTGATTGGACTAGCCTTCCTTCCTCTTTAAAGTCCATCACCTCTTTTTTTATTTAAAGATCAAATTTATTCCCCCCCTACGAACAAGCAGTTCATGTTTTTGATATTGTCTTTGTGTTTTATTTGTTTTGTTACTTTAAAACTGTTGTGGTATTCTGTTGTTCCTGATGTTGTACTGTATTGCAATGGGGTTATGTGTATGTGTGTGAGCACTATTTTTATGAGCTGGTGATGGGGTGGGTGGGATGTGGGGGCTGTGGAAGTGGTAGAGCAGTGTGTTTTATGTTTGTGGTGGATTATTATAATGTATGTTTTGTGTTGTTTTCTGTATCTGTGTTGGGACCCCTCGAAAACGAGATGCTGCATCTCAAGGGGCTATCCTAAATAAATTGAAATTTATGTCAGCACACATTTAATGGTGACAGCAGCATTACAGGAGAGAGAAATCCATAAAGTTTATCAGTGTGTTTTCATAATGATTTTTAAATATATCCAAGTGTTATGTTTGAATAATGCAACAGAAAAATGTGCAGAAATTGTGACAGTGTTATTCTCATGTACAGAAATGTAGAGGTTCAGATTCAGGCTCATAAATGAGTATTTAATATAAATGTGGCTGAGAATGATCTGAAATATAACTGTTTCCTGACATCATAGCTAAATATGCAGGATTAAAACACTTTTTTAGACCACATAGTAAACATTTTGGAGAAACGGCCCATTTATAACTTTATTTAAACACCTAAACAAGGCTGTGCCACATAATCTAAAGTAAATAATAAACCATACCTCCTAAATGTCCTTTTAGTCTACAGGAACATGTTTTTGAACATGGCTGTGTGAAAATAAAATCTCCCCTGGAAATGTCTCCCATACTGATAAAAATCAGTGTAGACTAAATGTGTAGTACATGTAATCAGCATTCAGAGTCACTTTAATGTGTTAACTGTTGGTTTCTTTCCAAAGTCTGCCCAGGCTATATTTCCTTTAGTCCCAGTGTCCTCATACCACTACTTCCTGTTTAGCGGTGGTGTCGCTCGTTACTGTTGGTAACGTTTTTAAATTTGCAGCCATATCAAACTACAAGCATGACCAAACATTAATAAACACGTTTATATCATAAAATACGAGGAGTTTTTACATCTTGAACAGTTTTGTGCTGAGAGGGTTAGAGCTGTAGAGCATTTAAGTTAAAATAGTCTCCATCCATCATCTCCAGTGAACACTGATTATTTTAATGTGCTTTTTGACCACTAGGTGGCAGACAAAGCGTGCATGAATGAGGCTAACAGGTCTAAGCTCAGCTACATTAACCTGGCCCTAAAATGTCTTCATATGAGGCTGCTAGGACATGGGAGGGTAAATAATTAACACTTCTTCACACTTCATCAGCAGGAAAATATGTTTAGATAGTGTTTATGATTTTAGTTTTAGGTTTTAGAATAATTCCAGCCTGCAGTTTAATCAAATCAAATCACACTTTACTAGAAAAACATTTTATTCTTGATTCACACATAAATGAAAACTTTAATGTCACAAAAAATACTTAAAAGTGGTGAAGAGGGTGAAAAAATGGGCCATAATGGGCTAAGACAAGCAAAATGGGCAGAAACACTGGTGGAAAGGGTTCAGGAAGGGGCACAATGGCTAGTATCTGGCAAAATGGTTACAAAAGGTGGTGCATTAGAATTAAAAAGGGCAAAAAATATGGGTTGAAATGTGTCTTATTGTCTGAACTTTTTGCCTCTAGTTGAGGAATGGTTTGTAGGGTTCTTCTGGCTTTGAGGCCCCTCTGGGATCCTAAAGATATCCTTGATCCTTGATCTTACTTCGTGAACATATCTATTACCGCTCCAGCAGCAGCTGTGAACCGACCCATGTAGCTCAGTCCTGCTCTGGTTCCCTCATCCTCTCGTTTCTGTATCTCCTCCAGTCTCCTGACCTTCTCTGTGTCTCCTTTCTCCTTCATCTTCTCAATCAGGAACTTCAGGTGGATGTGAGTGGACAGTGATTTGGTGTTCAGGGCGATCTGCTCCAGAGAGAGAATATGTTGGTAGGCATCCTCCAGCCAACGATGTTTTTCCTCTTGGAGTTTATTCATTTTCTTCTGAAGGGTTTCTAACTGGCTCGCTGTTTTCTCACATTCTGCTTGACTCATGTCAAACCTCTTCTTCACATCTTGAAGAGTCCTCTGAACCTTCCTCGTCTTGATCACGTACCTCCACTGTTCTTTAACATGAGCCGATACAGGACATTTATTGGTGCAGACGGCACAGCGACCTCTCTTCATGACCTTACAGCTGCCTGGTTTAGAGACGCGCTCACATGGATCATGACAGTTCTCCTCACACACTAAACAGCAGATGACTCCTTCAAATTGATCGCCCTTCCTCCAACCGTTGAAGTATTCCTTGTCTTTGTAGGGCTCATCAAATGTTTCATAGAAGTTCTCGTTCTTCTTCTTCTCTTGTTCATGTCTCCTCAGAGCCTCCTGCACCTGTTGGATTTCTCTCTGCTTTGGTTCGATAAACTCGATTCTTTCCTTCAGATTTTTGATGCAGGCTTCCAGAGTGATTCTGTCCTTCAGAACGGTCACCGTTCCCTCCAACATTCGGGGGGATTTTTCATCCAGAAATTCTCCAAACTGTCTCAATCCTTTCATTGTCTTTTTATATATATATTCAAGGTCTTCTCTGGTGTCTTCTGTCCTTTTTTCATCAAGGCAGTTATTAAACAGGAAGTAGATCGGCTGATCCTTTTCATCTTTGGCACACTTGATGTTTGCCACCTCGAGAGCTTTCAGAACATTCTTAGGAATCATTCCGTCTGAGTGTGTGACGAGGGAGACGATGTTCTCCTCCAGGTCTTTCCCAAACAGAGACATCACAGAATCATAGATGTACCTCACCCGGTCACTCAGACGGTTGTCACTGGCTTTCACTACCAGACCCACCACATTAATCTCATGGACTCCTCCCTCTGAGCGAAACAAGTCTAGTAAACTTTTGCTCACTTTTTCATCTTGTTTAGCCCCTCTAGTATCTCCATATCCTGGAGTATCGATGATGGTCAGAGAGAAGGGCAGAGTTTTATCCTCAAAACCAAAGATCTGGTACACGATCACTTCTGAGGTCTGACTTACACACTGACCTTCATCTTTCTCCTGTTTCTCTGACTGCCTATTGCTTCTCTCCTCTACAATCTTAAACCAGATATCATCTTCCCACCTCACTCCCATGGCGTAATTGACCAGAGCGTTGATCAGAGTAGATTTTCCTGTTCCTGTTTCACCAACAAGTAAGATGGTTTTGTTTGTCTCTTTTACATTTCTTTCACCCAGAGTTATTCTGGTTAGAGTCCCAATAGTCTCCTTTGGTGGTGTCAGCTGGTAGACCTCAGGAGATCCTTGACTGATCAGCTGTTTGCACTTGATGTGGTGAAACCTGTTTGAATTGTACCTGTAGAGAGACAAAGACATGAAATCAATTAATGAACTCAGACTCAGAGTTTCTAATGGAGTATGTTAATGACAGCTCTTAGAATCTCACAATAAAGCAAATGGCAGATACATTCCTCTGTAACAGGAAGTGAAGAGTGTGAAGGTATCACCATCTACTGTTAGTGACATCATCAACAACCTCCAGAGGACAGGAGTGAAGGTATCACCATCTACTGTTAGTGACATCATCAACGACCCTCAGAGGACAGGAGTGAAGGTATCACCATCTACTGTTAGTGACATCATCAACGACCTCCAGAGGACAGGAGTGAAGGTATCACCATCTACTGTTAGTGACATCAGCAACGACCTCCAGAGGACAGGAGTGAAGGTATCACCATCTACTGTTAGTGACATCAGCAACGACCTCCAGAGGACAGGAGTGAAGGTATCACCATCTACTGTTAGTGACATCATCAACGACCCTCAGAGGACAGGAGTGAAGGTATCACCATCTACTGTTAGTGACATCATCAACGACCTCCAGAGGACAGGAGTGAAGGTATCACCATCTACTGTTAGTGACATCATCAACGACCCTCAGAGGACAGGAGTGAAGGTATCACCATCTACTGTTAGTGACATCATCAACGACCTCCAGAGGACAGGAGTGAAGGTATCACCATCTACTGTTAGTGACATCAGCAACGACCTCCAGAGGACAGGAGTGAAGGGATCACCATCTACTGTTAGTGACATCATCAATGACCCTCAGAGGACAGGAGTGAAGGGATCACCATCTACTGTTAGTGACATCATCAACAACCTCCAGAGGACAGGAGTGAAGGTATCACCATCTACTGTAAGTGACATCATCAACGACCTCCAGAGGACAGGAGTGAAGGTATCACCATCTACTGTAAGTGACATCATCAACGACCTCCAGAGGACAGGAGTGAAGGTATCACCATCTACTGTTAGTGACATCATCAATGACCCTCAGAGGACAGGAGTGAAGGGATCACCATCTACTGTTAGTGACATCATCAATGACCCTCAGAGGACAGGAGTGAAGGGATCACCAACCTTGTGGACTTTATGGACTGATGAGATAAAGATGAACCTTTACTAAAGTGATGGAAAGACTAAAGTTTGGAGAAAGAAAGGATCTGCTGATGATCCCAAACATACAAACTCATCTGTGAAACACAGTGGAGGTAATGTCATGGCTTGGGCTTGCATGGCTTCTTCTGGAACGGGCTCATTAATGTTCATTTATGATGTAACACATGATGGTAGCAGAAAAATGAACTCAGAAACATTTTGTCTGCCAATTTAAGGAAAGATTCAACCAAACTGATTGGGAGATTCTTTATCATGCAGCAACACACTGCCAAAACAACAAAGGAGTTCATCAGGGGAAACAAGTGGATGGATTTAGACTGGCCAAATCAATCTCCAGACCTAAACCCTATAGAGCATTTCACCTGCTAAAGAGGAGATTGAAGGGAGTCACCCTCCAAAACAAACTGAAAGAGGCTGTGATGAACGCTTTGAAAAGCACCACAGAAGAAGAATGCTAAAGTTTGGTGATGTCAGTGGGTCACAGGATTGGTGCAGTTACTGCAAGCAAAGGATTTACAACTAAATATGAAGTCAGTCGATTTTTTCACTTTAATCTGTTTTGCTAATAGTTTTGCTCACTTAAAAATGTGGTGTTCTGTTACAAATAGAGCTATCTCCTAAGCTGTGTATCAGATCCAGATGTAAACACCCGGAAATAAAAGCTGAATTGTTGATCTCTTGTCTCATATTCATCTTTTTTTGTGTCAAACCCAAATGTTTTCAGTCTACAGCAAAAATAAAGGAATTAGCCTCACTGTCCCAATTATTTTGGGGGATGTATTTATGATATCCATAATAAGCCTCAGCGCTAGATGAATTAAGTGTTTCTCTTGGTATTGACCTCCTTTTATTCCTCCAAGCTGACTGCCTGCCACTCAGGATGAAATCTATGAAGTTATGTATTGCATGTATTTACATATGTTTGTCATATAATCTGTCTCTTGAACATTATTTAGTATTCAGAGCCTGTCCAACAGCACAGTAAATCCAGCTCCTCCATGTCTCTGGTCTTTGCTGAGATGTTTCTACACCTTGACTGGAGTCTAGAATGGGGGAAAATTCCCGGTCCAGATGTGAACACTTGTTGGTTCATATTGAGAAAGCCTGGAGGCTAATTACTGCTAAAGGAGCCTCAACCAAGAGCTGAGGAAAGGCTCTGAATACAGATGTCAGTGAGAGGTTTCAGTTTTTGTCTTTGATAAATTTACATAAAATCTGTTTAATTCTGTGGCGTCAGACTGAAAACCATGAAGGACATCTGAAAACTTTCTGAATGAGATGTGAAAACACAAACACATCAAGCAGCATGTTGGGTGTGTCTTAACATGACATAGAAAAGAGGTTTCTACCAGAGAAGGTTCCAGTGTTACTCACATTGCTATGGTGATGTCTCTTCAGGAGATGGAGGACGGAGATTTCTGGATCTGTGTATGGAGAGTTAAAGAGACAGTGAGCATTTTAAACTGCTTCACTAAAACGAGAGCTCTGACAGAACAGATGGATCCATGAGGGACAGAGAGAGATAAATGCTAAAGACAGCATCAGCTTTCACCAAGTTCAAGTCAAACAGCCTCTCAGAGATTTAGGCCAGGCCTTTACAGAAACCAGGACCCTAAAGTTTTCTCAAAAGGACCAAATATTCAACTACCTGAGGCCTGAGCTGAAAAACCTGATCATAAAGCATAAAATTTCCCCCAACATTTCATGGAAATTCTTGAAAAATTTCAAGAAAATCTCTTCAATTTTCTTAATGTATGAATACATTCCCTAAAATTCCATGTGAATGAAAAAACAGAAAAATTATAAAGATTCCAAAGGAGACCACCACCCCAAAATTCCCAAATATTAACCAATACATTTCAGAATTTTACATTAAAAATGCCATCAAATTTCAAAGCAAACCCCCCCCCAACATTCTTATCAATTCCCTTAAATTTCCATTAAATCACTCTCCCCCATAAAAAATAATCCCTGTCAAAGTTCCAAGCATTAATATCCATGAAAATTCAAAACAAATTTCACTAACATCCAGCAAAATTTCCTAAAATCCCATAAAAATGACCCAAAAAATTTAAAGCAAATTTTCCCCAAAATGTTGAATGCAGATTATTAAAACATATCATCAAAATTTCACTGACAATACTGGAGAAATCCCAGCAAATTCCCTAAAATTTCCATGAAATTATTTTTAAAAATTTAAAGGACCCCCCTACAAACATTAACAAATAAGTTTCCCACATTTCTATGAAAATTCCAAATATCCAAATAATAAACTCCTTGAAATTTACATGAAAATTCCTAAACTTTTAAGCAAGTTCCCCCAAACATCCAAACAAATTTCCTAATCTCCCATGAAAGTTACAAAAACAAATTCAAAGCAAAATTTCCCCAAAAGTTCCAGTGAAATTCTCTGAAATGTAATAAAATATACTGCAAAAAAGAAAGAAATCAGTGAAAATGCTAGAAAAATCCAAGCAAATTCAATATAATTTCCCTGTAAATTTCTCTGCATAATATCCCAACATTTTAAGCAAATTACTCAACTACAAGTATGTGAAAATTCAAATGGAAGAAATTATTCTGATGTAGGAAATCAAAAGTGTAATGTCCTCACATGCGTGAGGGTCTTAGGAGGTTAAGGGTGGTATCAGGTAGATTTCTGTTGAATGTGATGATAGAAACATGAAAATAGAAACGGACCCTGCTGCTCACAAATTAAACTTTATTCTTGTAGCTTAACTCCTGAGTTCCCCCTGGGGGCGGGTCCCCCAGGGGGCCGCAAGACACAGAGGGGGTCACAGGATGCCTCCCAGAAAATAAATAACATTTTAAAATGATGTTAGATTGCACATTTTACTTATGTTTAAAATATGTACTTAAAATTAGTGCATTTTAAAATGAAGCTATTGCCATGAAGGGAGACTTATGCTGACCTTCAGGAGATATGTGGAGCTTGTGTTTGGTCTAAACTACTTGTTAAAAACAAGACTGAGGTTTTAGACTGATCAGGTCCTACTGATCCCAGAGAAGAGGGACAGACTAAAACACATTCAGACAGAAGCTCAGGACTCTGGAGGTTGATGGATTTTGACTTAAATTCAGAACACAATCTTCATTTGGTTTAAAAATAATTTAACCTCCAACGTTATTCTCATTCATATTACATCTGGTGTTACTGTGTCACAAACCGTAAATATAGTTTTATAAAATGAGAGTTCTTACCTGGTGTTCAGCTCTCAGTCTCTGAAGATCTCTGATGGTGAGGAGAGAGAGAGCAGCGTTTATATGAGCAGAGGGCGGGCGATCAGAGGTCACATGATTTCACAGAAATGGCCCAGACATAAACGGACATGATTCTCTTTATAACCTGCTGTGAAGTAATAAAAACACTGTTTGTTGTTTCCCTGACCTCCATTGTAAACCAGTGTTACTTTTAGAACAGAATACTTCATCTGACAGAACACGTCTCCACCCTTTTACTTTGTTTCACTGATTCTAAGAAGACCCCCAGTCTCTCTGAAATCATGTGACCTCTTTATCTGAAGAGGAAAGTGAAAGGAAAAGTGTTGTTTTAGAATAGTTTGCAGAGAAAATCCTACCATCCTGATTCTTGTAGACAGTGCTGTGATAAACTGTTGTCCTCCTTTCTGATTCCTTTTTTCATACTTGTCACACTTGAATGTTTCAGACCATCAAACTATCAGTTTATGCCCAAAAGTAGAGCATAGGTCAACAGAAGGGGAAGACTGTTGGCATATACAAGAGTAGTGAACCTCCCCAGGAGTGGCCGACCTTTTCTAAGGCTTTAGGACTCCAGCCAGCCACGCTGAGAGCCATTACCCACAAATGGAGAAAACTTGCAACAGCAGTGAATCTTCCCAGGAGTGGCCGGCCGACCACCACCATGTGTGGCTGTTGGTCTCATGTCCTTCTGCTGTGTTTGACTTCCAGAACTTCTGTCTGGTCAGTCCTCTGGATATTTTCCCAGAAGTCTCGAGGATCATCAGGATGTTTTCAGTCAATTGTGAGACGAGCCGTTGTGTTCTTTTTGGTCAGCTGTGGTTTTGGCCTTGGAACTCTCCCATGATGCCGTTGTTGCCCAGTCTCTTTCTGATTGTTGAATCATGAACTCTGACCTTAACTGAATCAGTAAGGCCTGCAGGTCTTTAGATGTTGTTCTGGGTTCTTCTGGGACCTCCTGATAAGTCATCCATGTTCTCTTGGAGTCATGTTGGTAGGTCAGTCACTCCTGGGAAGGTTCACCACTGTTCACAGTTTTCTTGGTTTGTGGGTAATGACTCTCACCGTGGTTTGCTGGAGTCATGACTCCGTTTCTCATCTGTTCTTGAATTACTTTAGATCAGGGCAGTCAAACTCAACCACAGCAGGGGCCGGATCCTGAATTTAGGTCCAACCTGAGGGCCTAACAGGGTCAAGATTTAACCAGAAACTGTCAACATAATTTTCACCACTAATGAAATATGGAAAAAAGAACTGAAGATGGATGATTCTGACATCAACAAAAGTCAAAATTATACATTTAAAGTCACAAAATCAGAGCTAAAAAGACAAACATAGTTAAAAAAGTCAAAGCATGAAATTAAAATTCAGTTTTCAAAAGGCAAAAATATTAAATAGAAATGTAAAATCACAAGTTTTATATACAAAACACAAGTTTTAAACATCAAAATACAAAATAAAATTTAGTTGAAAAGTTGAATAGTTGAAAAGGTAAAAAATAAGATATAGAAGTCAAAATAATCAGTTTAAAAGGTCAAAATGATATTAAAAAAACACAATTCTGAGTTTGAAGTTAAACATATGAGAAAAACAATTTAAATCATGAGTTTAAAAGGAAAAAAAAACAGGAGATAAAAGCCTAAACACGTTTTAAAAGTCTAAATATGAGATACAATTTTGAATAATGAGTTTAAAGGTAAAAATATTAGATTAAACTCAAATCATGGGTTCTAAATTTTTAACTGAGTTTTTAAAGGGCAAAATACAAGATTTAAAGTCTGGGTTAGGAGTTGAAAAGGACAAAATGTGAGATAAAATTCAAAATCATGAGTTGAAAAGGTCACTTAAAATTTCAAAATGTCCTTCTAAAAGGTCATAATATGAAATTAAAAGCCAAAATCATAAGTTTAACGTCTAATGTTGAGATGCAGAATGAAAATTTGACATGAAAAAAAAAATCCTACCTTCTTGGCTTTTAAACGCATCATTTTTTTCTTTCCTTTTTCAAATTTGGACTTAACAAGGATATTTCAGACCAACATGGTCAAATTTAGATTTTTATACTGGAGGAAATCTGCAGACCTCATACTGGTGGGACAATTACAATAAAAATATGACATGATCCTGCAGGCCGGGTAAAACTGTACCATGGTTCGGATTTGGCCCCCGGGCCTTGAGTTTGACACCCCTGCTTTAGATGGTTCCATGGTGTGTTGGAGGTCTTTAGGCCTGCTTCTCTTTGTCAGACAGGTTCTATTTAAGGGAGGGAAAGAGTTAATTCAGGATTAACTACAGAACTACAGCATTTGTAACTCATGGTTTTTATTGACACAACACTGGCAGCAGAATAAAACATTATTTTCTCTGAATACCTGACTACAGTAAATAACTAATGATTTCTCCATTAAAGTGTGCCGAGATCATAAAGGACCATAAATACTCACAAACCAGAATCAGCAGTAGATGAGACTCAGAAATACAGTGTGAGGAAGAGTTACCAGGAAACACAATAAATACAAAGTCACTTTAATTCTCCTGTGCATCAATAATTAGCCCATATAATACAAAAGATATGGTACAGTATATACAGATACATGACATGGCCAGGAGGGGGCGTGATGGAGACAGTTACTAAAGAGCTCAGCTGAACCGGCCAGCAGATCCCCAACACCACAGCTACCAGTACAGAGTAATGGTTCTCTAATTATCAAGGACTGGTGCTCAGTCCCAAAACAACCCTGGCCTTCCCTCCTACCCCCCATGCAGAGGTGGAGAGTCCTGGTTTTTGTTGAATGTAGGGGCGGGGTGAAGGTCTAGGACTACATTATGGTACTCTTGGTCTTAAAAGGACCACGGTAGAAATTTCTGACATTGTTTTCTGTTTGATAAATGCTGCAGTCTGGTTGTTCCCATCCTGGGCTCAGGTCACCCATAGGGGGCGCCAGAGATCTCAGAGGGTGTGCAAGACTGTCTGCTGTGACGCTGTCAAAATTAGATTTAAATACGTTTCTAAAACCCCGATTAGAAATAGATGTACTAGGTTTAATTAAGACACTAGAAACTCAAAAAAGTCCAGTTTTTGTGATCATAAATTTACAACAATGTACAGTCTCAAATTTACAAGAAACAGCTGGATTTTCAACTTTATAGTCTCAAAACTCTACAGTCTGATTCATGTTCATTTACAACTGATAAAGACTTTTTTCTTGTAAATTAACAGCCATTCAAACTTGAGGATTCTGAGATTTTTTTTTTTTAGAAAATTCATGGATCCCCTTTTTTTCTAGAGTCCCTAAAACGCCGTCATAATGATGGAGTATTTATAGATAGATCTTCTGTTAAAATAATTAAAATACGTGTCTAGAGGTCTGTTATTTTGTGATTTGTCAATGAAAACAGTTAAAATTGATGTTTAATTTTTCTAAGTGGTTCCTGGGGGTCTTTGCTTCTCTTAGACATGAGTGGGGGGTCTGAGGGGAAAAGGTTGTGAACCGCTGCTGTAGACGACTACAATCAGGTTTCCCAGAGTCGTCCCTTTTCTAAGATTATTCCACCGGTACCTCCTATAGTCCGGTTCTAGACTCAAGGAGGACCCTTGAATTTGAGAAGTGGGGTGAAAGTGAGGAACAGGATTGAGCCTGAAGGTCTACGGTGAAGTCCTGGATCTCAGAGTGATATAAGAATGTGCATTTAAGCCCAAACTTTTGAGATGTTTTTATTTCCAGCTTTTTTGAAAGTGTTGAAACAGAGTTTTCACGCCTTTCCTACACATTTTAAGCAATCATAACCAATCTTGGTCCAGAGAAACTTGTGTTGAGTAAGTTATCTTTTTAATTCTCCTCTCTATCCTGCTGAATTTAAGACTCACACAGAAACATGTGTTTTCTTTATATTTAGAGCTGGACATGTGTAATGTCAGTTCTGATGAAAACTGTATTTGGATGTTAAGTGGCGCTATAGAAGCTGAGGCTGCCAGAATATTTTCAATATCACATCTTCTAAATAACAAAATCTTTTACATAACAAACTGAACCAAAAAGTGCCAGAGCCTTCAAAAACGACCTGTTTCACACAGCAGGAGTGTAGATTAATAGATGAATGATGAATGAATCTGAGCTGAAAGGTTTAGACTCCTTCGACTGTTTTGTTTCTAAACTGTCAGTTTATACATACATGCACGGACTGACATGTTAAGCTCAGCGTTAGTTCATGCAGGACACCGTAGTCAAACGCCCAACTGTGATCTGCTGATGGCCAGCTGATCCTAATTATCCCCTCCCAGCTCCCACAGCCAATCACAGCTCTCTCTCTGAACACAGCAGTGTATTTAAATATGACGTATTTCTCATTAATGCTGATGCACCACTCTGCTGCTGTTAGCAAAGCTTCACCTCCTCCACCCCAGCCTCCTCCTTTATAGACTAAAGCTTTCCCTCCTCCACCCCAGCCTCCTCCTTTATAGACTAAAGCTTTCCCTCCTCCACCCCAGCCTCCTCCTTTATAGACTAAAGCTTCACCTCCCCAACCCCAGCCTCCTCCTTTATAGACTAAAGCTTTCCCTCCTCCACCCAAGCCTCCTCCTCTATAGACTAAAACTTCACCTCCTCCACCCCAGCCTCCTCCTTTATAGACTAAAGCTTTCCCTCCTCCACCCCAGCCTCCTCCTCTATAGACTAAAACTTCACCTCCTCCACCCAAGCCCCCTCCTTTATAGACTAAAACTCATTCCTCCACCCCAGCCCCCTCCTTTATAGACTAAAGCTTTCCCTCCTCCACCCCAGCCTCCTCCTTTATAGACTAACCCTTTGAGCTCAGGTGGCATGGATCTTTGCTGCAGGCACACCCCTTTGTAAATTGTTTGGTAACTTCTGCACTGTAAGTTGTAGACCCTTACTTGTTTTTTCCTGTGAAAGCTCTGTTTTGTGCCTTTCTAAATATGTTCTTGATGCGTTCTTCGCTCCCACAGAACATTTAATAGTGAGCCTGGAACTTGACTGACTTCCCGAGGTGTCTGAGAACAGCACTGTCATATACAACAAGAAGTGACACAGTTTAGAAAAAGCGTTATGAAGTTTTGAACCATAAGTCACAGACCCTCTTTTTTTCCTCTGAAAGCTGACCATTTTGCCATTTGTTTGCTTCTCCTGATGTCTCCGTAGCCCTTTAAGGATGCCGTTCTAGTGAGCCCAGAACTTCTGTGACTTTTCAGGATCTTTAAAGATTAAATCCACGGTGTTAGATCAGATAATAAGCATCTTTTTGTCCATTTTAACCATTTTCGATCATATTCTTTGGCTTTCTTCGGAGGGTAGCGCCATATTTGTCAAGGGCAATGTTTTACATGCAGTGTATTCTGGGTTGACCAGTTGCATCTCTACTGCTTAAAGGAACGGCACAAATGAGTCTAACTGCAAAAAAGCGCCTGGACTTGTTTGTATATATGTAGATATTCTGGAAGCCTTTAGTCACAGAATGTTTATTTTTTCACTGTTTTGTCCCCAAGAAATGGAGAACAAGTCTGTGCAAAGAAAATGCTTTGTCACTATTGTTTACTGTGTGTTATCAATAAAAAAATCTTTGAGTTTCAAATTCAGCTTTGTTTTTTTATTTTGTTTGAGTCCTGTAACTTTTTCAAAAATGTAGTGACATTACTGTAGTAGATATATTCTTAAAGCCCAGGTAGTCCTGAAAAAAGGATGTATAGAACTTGACTGTGAACCACAAGGTTGATGTTTTACAAGGTTTTTAAGAGAAAAGGTCCAGACGAGACATGATGGTGAAAAAACAGCTGTGAGCTCTAAGGGTTAAAGCTTGTTACACCCTAGATTGATTCTCCATATGGAGGTTTCTAGTCATGGAAAGTCAGAGCATGCTGCTGACTAACCCAGGGAGCATCTTTAGAGCAGAGCCTTCTGCGTCAAGTAAAACTGTAGATCCATTTTGCAATAAAAAGGTAAAATGTATGACGAGTGTTCCTGACTGAATAGGTTTTTTGCTCACCAGCCACGGTGGTTAATGGTTTTGCAGAGTTACTAGCCACTCAGTGTTTATATGCCAGATTGAGTATGTTTGTATGAGATAAAACCAATTCTCTATTTTCTCTCTCTTCTCCTTCCACACATGAAACAGCCCGTTACAGACACACGTGTCATACTTCAGTGTCAGAAAGTCTCTGAGACTCTGGAGGGTAAAAGTTCTTCTTATCTGTCAGATATAGAGAGCACACACCCTGTTAATGTGGTTAGGGTATCAGGTCTCTTCATCACCTCCATGTGGAGGTCCTCCAGGTACGTCCAGCTGGGTGGAGCCCAGAACTCCCTGGAGGATCATACAGCTCGTTAGGATCCTGCAGCAGGACTCAGTCATTGCTGGGTGGACTGAGCTGACCTGCTGCCTATGTGAGCTGACCGCAGATAAACAGGAATATGGATGGATGGAGCTCTCAGTAGTTCTAATTTAACAAAGACTAGATCCAGGTCTTCAGAGATCAGACTGACTGGGTTTAAATCAAAATAATAAGTCAGTGTTTCATTGATGACAGTGAAATAAATAAGTCTGGGTTTAAACTAAGAAGAATAAAATACATAAATAACCGTCCTTCATGTACCTGTCATTAAAGTGGCAACATGCAGCTGGGTGTGACTCGTGTTTGGAGCATGCTCAGACAGTTAGAGCGCCCCCTGCCTTTAGGACATGCAGGGACTCATTCAAGGGTTTAGCTTTAATATTCCTTCATTTTTCTGCAGCTGGACAGGAACCCTGGTGCAGACGTGATTATGGAGATACTTCCAGGTGACAGAACTTCACTGGAACAGGTAACCTTGTTTTTAAATTACCATGCATCCCAGGAGATGGAGGTCATGTGGTACATTCACTTCCTTTAAATGTTCATTTGTGTTCCAGTTCATGGATCTCCTTCATTCTCCTTCTCCCCGTCAGACGTCGTCAAATATTCGGCTCCGGGACGACGACATGGACAGGTAGCGCCCTCCAGCGTGTCTGAGAGACCGAAACACAAAGTAGACGGCAGACATTAACGCCAGACTAGAATAAAGATAGAACTTTGTTATTCCCACAGGACAGGATCGGTCAGTGGTTTTCAAACTTTATTCACCCAAGACACACCTAAGGCTAAGTCAAAATCTCACTGCACACCATATTTAAATCAACACAAAATAGACTTTTAATATTATAACAGTGACGGTGGTCTATAAGGGCGGATAAAGGGGAGAGGGTTCTGGGGCCCAGACAACTGGGGGTGGCAAAAGGTGGCAAGACAAAGTCAACTATAGGTAACAACTGGCATAAGGGGCCAAAAAATGGGTTAATAGAGGCAAAAACAGTTTGAAAGTGTTAAAAAAGGTGGCCAAAATGGATAAAAAAGACAAAGGAAAAGTGAGTGAAAACTGGCAAAAAGGTGGCAAAATAGGTCACAAGAGGCAGAAAAGTGGCAAAGAGGGTTAAAATTGCTAAAAGGTGGAAAAAAGGGGTTAACAGAGATGAAAAAACTGGCAAAAATGTCCAAATAATAGCAAAAGTAGGCAAAAACCAGCAAAAAAGCAAAAATGGGATAAAAGCGTAAAAAAGGATTAAATGTTGGAAAAAAAAAAAACATGGCAAAATTGGGCAAAAAGTGGCAAGACAAAGTCAAAATGGATAACAATTGGTATAAGGGGGCAAAAATGGGTTTAAAAGGTTAAAACATTTTGAAGGTGGCAAAAAGGTGGCAAAAATGGGTTACAGTGGCAGAAAAGTGGCAAAGAGGGTTAAAGTTGCTAAAAGGTGGTAAAAAGGGGTTAAAAGTAAGGAAAAAATTGGCAAAAAATGTCCAAATAATAGCAAAAGTAGGCAAAAAACAGCAAAAAGGTAGCAAATTTGGTTAAATGTGGCAAAAAGTTGCAAAAATGGGTAAAAAGTATTTCTAAAAGTTGTAAAATTGCAAAAAACAGCAAAAATTGTTTAAGTTGTCAAATAAGTGACAAAATGAGTAGAAAAACTGGTTAACCTGGTTAGAAATAGCATGAATTCATAATTTTAACACCAATTTTAACTCAGGTCACTGTTAACCAGGATGCTAGCAAATGCTACTGATCCAACAATGATACCCTGGTATAAAGTTGGCACTGTAAATAATAGCAAAAGTAGGCAAAAAACAGCAAAAAGGTAGCAAATTTGGTTAAATGTGGCAAAAAGTTGCAAAAATGGGTAAAAAGTATTTCTAAAAGTTGTAAAATTGCAAAAAACAGCAAAAATTGTTTAAGTTGTCAAATAAGTGACAAAATGAGTAGAAAAACTGGTTAACCTGGTTAGAAATAGCATGAATTCATAATTTTAACACCAATTTTAACTCAGGTCACTGTTAACCAGGATGCTAGCACCAATGCTACTGATCCAACACACTGATACCATCAATAAATCACAGCTGGGGAGGGAACATTCATTCAGCCAGATCCCCAGAGCACACCTCGACTTCCCTCGCCTTGCCACACCATTTGAGAACCACTGGGACAGGTATTCTAACACCCAACATCTAAAAAACCCTGATTTAACCATCATCAATAGGACCAGGGTATTCTACTTTATTTAATCCTTGCATTAAAATCCACTCAGATTTTCTTAAAAACATTAACGTGGTCTTTACCGTCCTGACTCAGAGTCCAGAGGGTCGTCTGTCAGAGAATCAGCGTTGAAGTCTAAAGGTTCGGCGTCCTGCAGCAGCTCAATGCAGTCCCTCTCTGCTCGACTTCCTGAACGAGAGTACTTGGCTTCTGTTCAACACAGAGTTTACCCGTTACCATCAATTACTATTATTCTGGTATGAAATACAGTCGTTTCACTGTTACTCTGGTATAAAACAGTCGTTTCACTGTTACTCTGGTATAAAACAGTCGTCTCACTGTTACTCTGGTATAAAACAGTCGTCTCACTGTTACTCTGGTATAAAACAGTCGTCTCACTGTTACTCTGGTATAAAACAGTCGTCTCACTGTTACTCTGGTATAAAACAGTCGTTTCACTGTTACTCTGGTATAAAACAGTCGTCTCACTGTTACTCTGGTATAAAACAGTCGTCTCACTGTTACTCTGGTATAAAACAGTCGTCTCACTGTTACTCTGGTATAAAACAGTCGTCTCACTGTTACTCTGGTATAAAACAGTCGTCTCACTGTTACTCTGGTATAAAACAGTCGTTTCACTGTTACTCTGGTATAAAACAGTCGTTTCACTGTTACTCTGGTATAAAACAGTCGTCTCACTGTTACTCTGGTATAAAACAGTCGTCTCACTGTTACTCTGGTATAAAACAGTCGTCTCACTGTTACTCTGGTATAAAACAGTCGTCTCACTGTTACTCTGGTATAAAACAGTCGTTTCACTGTTACTCTGGTATAAAACAGTCGTCTCACTGTTACTCTGGTATAAAACAGTCGTCTCACTGTTACTCTGGTATAAAACAGTCGTCTCACTGTTACTCTGGTATAAAACAGTCGTCTCACTGTTACTCTGGTATAAAACAGTCGTCTCACTGTTACTCTGGTATAAAACAGTCGTTCACTGTTAATCTGGTATAAAACAGTCGTCTCACTGTTACTCTGGTATAAAACAGTCGTCTCACTGTTACTCTGGTATAAAACAGTCGTTTCACTGTTACTCTGGTATAAAACAGTCGTCTCACTGTTACTCTGGTATAAAACAGTCGTCTCACTGTTACTCTGGTATAAAACAGTCGTTTCACTGTTACTCTGGTATAAAACAGTCGTCTCACTGTTACTCTGGTATAAAACAGTCGTTTCACTGTTACTCTGGTATAAAACAGTCGTTTCACTGTTACTCTGGTATAAAACAGTCGTTTCACTGTTACTCTGGTATAAAACAGTCATCTCACTGTTACTCTGGTATAAAACAGTCATCTCACTGTTACTCTGGTATAAAACAGTCGTCTCACTGTTACTCTGGTATAAAACAGTCGTTTCACTGTTACTCTGGTATAAAACAGTCATCTCACTGTTACTCTGGTATAAAACAGTCATCTCACTGTTACTCTGGTATAAAACAGTCGTTTCACTGTTACTCTGGTATAAAATACAGTCATTTTACTGATATATCTGCGGTAAACCTCAGAGAGGGGAGCACTCACGTCTGTTGTCTCTGGGCGTCACCGTGTCGGAGTAGCTGGTCTCCTTCATTTCATGGCTGCTCCTGTTCCTCGCCGCGTAGTCCTCCCTCGGGTTTCCATAACGCTCCTTCCACTCCTGCACAGATAAACTCCTCAGACTCAGTGCTTTTAAACCTCCTCTGTGTGTTCTGTTAAGGCTGACCATGCATTTTTAAATCTTTAGAGTCTTTAGTATTTCTGTTATCTTCGCTCTGTTAGTAATGTCTGAGACAGAGATCAGATCAGGTCCAGGAGGAGTGACTCACCCGTCGTCTGTTCTCTCCGTCTTCGATCCTCTGCCGTTTCCTCTTCTCTGTAAAACAAACACTAATCATTAGCCCAGACTCAAACTTTAACCTCGTCTTTAACACACGCTGTCATCCTGTTTCTGATCACACCGCTGTTACCTCGTCTGATCAGCTCCTTGCCCTCGTCAATGAGGTCAGAGGTCATTTCACTGTCGCCCATGAACTGCTGGAAGCCCAGAAGGTTCAGGCAGCGAGTTCCCAGGCTGAGGAAAGAGTCCAGCACAAGCCGTTAGGTATCACTGAGAATATTCTAGAGCTACGGCAACTAACACATGTCAAAACTCATAAAGCCATGATTTATTCACTCATCAATAATTCATCAGTTATCACCAGGTCAGTAACATGACTGGGTATAAAAGGAGCATTTTAGAGAGGCAGAGTCTCTCAGAAGTAAAGATGGGCAGAGGTTCACCAACCTGGGAAAAACTGAGTCTAAAAATGTGGAACAATTTAAGAAAAATGTTCCTCAGACTCTGAATCTCCTCCATCTACAGTCCATAATATCATCAACAGATTCAGAGAATCTGGAGAAATCTCTGAGAGCAAGGGACAAGGCTGAAGGGCCCTCAGGGGCCCTCAGGGGCCACTGCATTAAAAACAGTCATGATTCTGTAGTGAAATCACTGCATGGGCTCAGGAACATTCCAGAAATCATCGTCTGTCAACAAAGTTGGCCGTGCCATCCACCAATGACAGTTAAAGCTGGATCATGGAGAGAAGAAGCCAGATGTGGACAGGATCCAGAAACACAGTGGTCCGTCTTCTCTGGACCAAAGCTCATTTAACATGGACTGAGGAAACATGGAAAACTGTTCTGTGGTCAGAGGAAACATGGAAAACTGTTCTGTGGTCAGAGGAAACATGGAAAACTGTTCTGTGGTCAGAGGAAACCACAGACATCGTGTCCTGTGGACTAAAGAGGAGAGGGGGCATCCAGCTGGTTCTCCTGGATCAGGTCTAAAGCCTGCATCTCTGATGGTATGGGGTTGCATTAGTGCCTATGGCGTGGGCAGCTCTAACATCTGGAGAGGAACTGGAAAGTAGAGAGAGCTTTTAGAGACGCATTACTCAACCCTGCTCAACCAAGGAGCCAAACTGTTGAAAAATACTACTACAAGAGCCACAATCTAAGAGGTGAAAACTGGCAAAAATGGGTTAAATTGGCAATAAATTAAGTTTAAGCTGACAATAAAGGTCTAAAGGTGTTAAAAACAGTGTCAAAATGTGTGAAAATTGACAAAAATGGGGATAATAAGTAGCAGATATTGGTGAGAAGTGACAAAAAGTGAGTTACAGGTGGCAAAAATAGTCAAAAAGCAGCAAAGAGTGACAAAAATGGGCAAAAAAGTGACATTTAATGGCAAAAGGCAGCTTGAATGGGCAAAAATGGTAAAGAAAATGAGGGGGAAAACGCAAAGAGAAAAAAGCAGAATAAAAGAGGCAGAAAGTGGCAGGAAGTGGCAAAAAGAAGCAGCAAAAATGGGCTAAAAACAGCAAAAAATTATTAAAGGTGGCAAAAAATTGCAAATAAGGGCAATGAAAATATATACAGACAAAAATAAAGGTTGAAAATTAAGTTTGACAATTAAAGCCTTCTGATCAATGTTGCCTTTATCGGATCATTTCTGGGGTCAAAGCTTCTCTGATTTAAGGTTTTCTGGGGTATAATATTTAGAACAAGACATAAAAGAGCCACATGAGGCCCAAGAGCCCATCCACACCACGTCTCTGTCAGGGAAGGCTGCGACTATTTCAGCAAGACCAAAAGAAGAAAGGATGCTACACAGTAGTCGATGTGGCTCTGTCATTCTGTTTCACGTTTAACAAGGCATCCCAACTTTTTTGGAATTTTGGTTGTATTTTTAAAAATGCATTATAAGTGGACAGTGGGGAAAATGCTGAGTAACTGAATCAGTGACAGGTAAAGCGTCCTATAAACGTAGGTGGGACTGACCTGAAGTAGGTGGCGAAGCAGAGGATGACGATCAGCATGGGGTAGTAGATGTAAAAACCATTAGCAATGAAGGACAGGACACGCATGGAGCCCATGATCTGAGGAGGAGAAACAGGACTGTCAGATCAGCTGCAGCAGGGCATTTCAGTCATTAAAACATCAGGACTGAGTCACTAAAAACCTGGCATCCAAGTATCTAACATCCTGAACAGCAGAGACTCACGGAGGTGTAGGCGGTCTGCTCCTTCTGCTGGTGGGAGATGGCAGAGTCCATGTGGATCAGACCCAGGAAGTTCAGACACAGAGGAGGGGTCAGACGACAAAACAGCCTGTGGGTCAAAGAGACACGGTCTGCATCAGATAACCCTTTAAATGTTCTTCCACAGACACTCTCTGGGCTCCTCACATCTTTAGATTCCTAGGACCTTATTGTGCTTTACATGTTCATGTTTCATCTAATCCTGGGTTCTGGGTCTGTGGTCTCAAATAAAACTGGTCTGACTCACATGCCACTGAACTGGAGGCTGTAGGCGTCGGTCTGGTGGTGTGAGGCCAGGTAGTAGTAGTTAAACACCCGGATACGGAACACCGTGGAGTACACACAGGTACACAGGAAGAAGATGGTGATGAAGCACGCCATCTGGTGGAGAGGAGTGTCAGCACATACCAGTCAGATCAACTGGACCCAGAACTGGTTTTTCCTCATCACTGCTGAGCCTCACCTCGATGTACAGGTAGTTGTAGTCTCGCTCGGCCAGCTGGATGAACACGGCGAAGAGAGAGAGGACGGGCCGGGTGCTGAAGAAGGTGCACTCAGACCAAACCACGGCCACGCTGAACAACGTCAGGACCACGGAGAGCAGCCGGTAAAACCAGCGCTTCAGGAGACACTCCCAGTACCACTCTGTAAACACATGGGACAGTACTGGATCAGGACCAGGACAGACTGAGAGTACTGGATCAGGTCAGACTGATAGTACTGGATCAAGACCAGGTCCGACTGTTCTAGTTCCAGCCCAAATGAAAACATGTTAGCGTGTTAGAACTCATGTATCCTGATGGCTGCCTCTGTGTGATGCTCGTGTCTGATTGGCTCACCTACAGTCGGCTGTCTCCGTGTGATGCTCGTGTTTGATTGGCTCACCTACAGTCGGCTGTCTCCGTGTGATGCTCGCGTCTGATTGGCTCACCTACAGTCGGCTGTCTCCGTGTGATGCTCGCGTCTGATTGGCTCACCTACAATTAGCTGTCTCCGTGTGATGCTCGTGTCTGATTGGCTCACCTACAGTCGGCTGTCTCCGTGTGATGCTCGTGTCTGATTGGCTCACCTACAGTCGGCTGTCTCCGTGTGATGCTCGTGTCTGATTGGCTCACCTACAGTCGGCTGTCTCCGTGTGATGCTCGTGTTTGATTGGCTCACCTACAGTCGGCTGTCTCCGTGTGATGCTCGTGTCTGATAGGCTCACCTACAGTCGGCTGTCTCCGTGTGATGCTCGTGTCTGATTGGCTCACCTACAGTCGGCGTGTACACGTATCTGCTGAACCAGCCGGCAGGCTCAGATGATGGGAAGCTGTGGACAAACTGGTGGGTGGAACTGGTCTCATTCTTGGCCACGTCCTCCAGGTGGATGGCCTGCTGCAGGAGGATCTGCCACTGGACACGGGTCCTGTTGTGTCTTTGAACCGCGTAAATCACCTGGATACAGACAAATGCATAATTCAGCACTGAAATACACAACACCATGTGGAAGTTCATGCCTGTGCTGGTCAGGTATCCAGGAGCCTTGAATGTAAACGATAACAGGGCACGGCTTGGACTGAAAAGTCTAAGAAAATAACTAAAAGTTAAAAACCTGCCCCACCACCCAAAAAATCTTATCAAATTCCCAAAAAATTAGAAATTAATTCCTCAAATTTTCATATAAACACACAAAAATCAAAGCAACTTCTTAAAAAACACTCTGGTTAAAATCAGCATTACAGCGCCCTCTGTTGGTCAGTCTGACACCCTTTAACCTTTTGCTCAGTTTATCTATGGTGTCCCATAAGGCCCAGTTTTGGACCCTCTGTTCTGCAGCTGGACCACGTCTCAGGGTCCCGTTATTCTTTCGTCCTGACGCTGTCTGACTAAAACTCATTAACTTCTACAGTCTGGGAGTGTAAAACCCGGCTTGACTCCTCTGTAATCCACTTAATCCCGTTTCAGGCACAGTTCTGTTCCTCGAATGCAGCCGGTTTAAAACGTGGCAGCAAAGGTTTTAACACTACAAAGTTGTGTAAGCAGCTTTGAACTTCTCACTGGAGGGTTAGGTTCCTGCAACTGCTGCAGACATGTTCCAGCAAACAGGAGATATAGATCCAGATCTTTCCTCAGGTCTGTCTAGGGTTGGGCTGCAATGGCAGCAGATTAAGGAACTCAACTCAGAAATTCCTCATCTGAACCCATTTGCAGCTCCTCCAGAGAAATGCATTGGTGTTACCAGGCCAGATGGGATAGAACAGTGGTTCCCAACCTTTTCCTTAGGGCCCCCTCTACTAAGGTCTAAGAAAAGCTAAGCCCTCCCAGCACCCACTTGGAAAAATTCCAGTCAATTTACATCGACAAAATCAGAACAGAATAGGCCAACACACACGTATTCATGCCAAAAGTGTTGTAGAAACTATCCATTATTATGAGTGTATTGTGACCTCTCTTGAAAACAACAATAAAGAGGATTTGTTTAAGAAAAATCTGTAAATTCTCAAGTTTAAAAAGTCAATAATTAGCAAGGAAAAATTAGACATATTATACTTTAAAAGTTGTGAATGTAAGTGAACCAATATGTAGCGTTTTGGAGATTATGAAGTCAAAAATCCGACCACTATTTTTAGTTTGGTTTCTTGTAAATTTGTGGCCTCACACAACTGAAAATGTAGGATTTTAAAATTTTGACATTTTCGAGTTTCTATTGTCAAAATTCAAGACTTTATAAAACTGTAAACTGCAAGTACACTTCAAACTGAAATTCTGAGTTTTTTTCTTGTAAATAACAACTTCATAATCTCATTTTCCCCCTAAAATGTTGACTTTTCTGCTTAAAAAATAAGAAAAAAATGTGTAAGGTTGGCCTCAATACATTGTATTGCTAATGATGATTCAATAAAAATATATATTTGTACATCCAATTTTGACAATCTCAGAGCAGACAGTTTTTAAGAGCAAAGGAACTCTGAATTTCAAACTGAGCAACATACTTACTCCTAACTGTGTTGAATGAATAAAGCTTAAATATGCCAGAGGATATTATTTTAATTTTTGTTAAATTAGCCTAAAATGGCTAAGCTATGAAAAAACCAACACATTTGTTCCTAAGAACAAAAACGGCCCCATTGAAAACCATTGAAAATGACATTTTTGATCCCACATTTATCTTAACTTAAACTAATGCATTCCTTGATATTAAGATTTAATTTTGTACTACTGGCCTTAGGTTTTTAATTTTTACATTAGTCAACCATGCTGCTACTTTTTCCCCAATCTAAGCGTGCAACAAAATCTCACACTTTTTACTGTTTTCTAAAAGGGTACACTGCTGCTGAAATGTTAGGGTGTGTCACTTTTGATGTTGGAAAATGGTGTGTGTGTGTGCGTGTATGTGTCTCTTTCATGTCCATCTTCACACACACTCTGTGTTTATTCAATAATAAAAACATGTTACAGCAGTTTATAGCAGTAGAGGGTTTTTTTTATGAAAAACAGTGGGGTTATGGAACCGTACTGGCCTTTAAAGGGTTAAAATTTCCAAAGTATCATCATTATTTCATATAGGCTGAAGTAGTTTTACAACATTGACTCATTTAAAGTAGAAAAAATACTAACGTATCATATTTTTACAGCAGTTTTGGGGAGGTGGCTGATTTCTGCCCGAAGGAACAAAACTGTGAGTTTTTCTTTAAATCTGAAACTACAGAAAAAAAAATTAAAATGCATGAAAATCAGTGCTGCTGCCAATCATTATTCCATCTTAGGGCCTTATATTAATAATTAGAAATTACTAATTGAAATGTTTATTTTGGAAATTATTTTAGATTTTAGGTTTTTTTTCAATGAAAAAATAGAGGGGGTTTTAGAACCATACTGGCCTTTAAACCAGTGGTTCTCAACCTGGGGTCAAAATTAGATGTTCATTTAAAGAAAATCATGTTAACAAACCTCACGTACAATAGAGTATAGGGGCCAACCTAAAAGATTAAAATATAAGAAGAATCAGTGGATTTCTAATCAAGAATGTCAAAATTTTTGAGATTATAAAGTCTTATATTTACAACATTTCGGAGTTTCAAAAGTCACAAATTTACAAGAAAAAAAATCTAAATTTCAGAATTTAAAAAGTCTTAAATTGACATTAGAAACTCAATTTTGTTTTTAGGTTAAAAGTTTTTATAAATCCTAATTTTACAACAGTGTTACCTCAAAAATTAACAAGAAACCAAACTGAAAACAGTGGTCAGATTTTGACTTTTGGGGTTTATAATCTTAAAAAATTCTTATCCGGGGATCTGGGACATTTACTGCTTTTAAAGTCAGAAAAATGTAATTTTTAAAAAAATGAAATAATTTTTTAAACTTGATTTTTTTTTCTTGATTTTAGTCTTTTTTCCAAGAGTGGTCCTAATGCACTGTCATAATAATAGATAGTTTGGATATAGATCTTCTGTCAAGAACAAGTCTACATAGGTCTGTTATGTTGGGATTTTGTCAATAAAAACAATTTCAAATGATGTGTACTTTTTTCCAAGTGATCCGAGGGGGGCTTAGCTTTCATCCATGTGAGTAGGGGGGCCCTGAGTAAAAAAGGTTGGGAATCACTGCTTTGAAAGGTTAAAATTTCCAAAATATCATTTTTATTTGATATGTATATTTCAGACTGATGCAGTTTTACAAGTTTGACTCGTTCAAAGTGGAAAAAAATATGAATATATTATATTTTTACAGCAGTTTTGGGGAGGTGGCTGATTTCTGCCAGAAGGAACAAATGAAGTTGAATTTTTAAGGATCTCCTGAGGGTTAATTGTGTATCATATTTTGTGTTCTTCATCTGGAGTGGTGTGGCGTCAAGTTGGGGTTGTGGGGAGCTGAAATGAAGCACTAAAATCCTTGTTGTATTAAATCCTAGTAGATATACATGTTGGGACTGGACTTCAGTACTCATCCCTACATATGCTGCTTGTATTGTATTTGTGATCTCCTTCCTTTATTTACTACCAAGGCATCCTTTGTTCCCCCTCACCTGTTTGTGGAGCTTCACCAGGCTCCTCTCGCTGGGATAGGTGTTCTGTTTATCATCAAAGTCCTCGTAGTCGTCCATGTTCCTGCCCATCTTCTCCTGGTAGTCCACCGGGCACTGAGGGAGCGGGTCAGGTCAATCAGTCTGATCATAAACCACATCTCTGAGTGCTGTCTGCTTCTCCTCCACTTACCTTTCTGAGGATCGTATCGATGTACTTCCTCAGTGGATGGTTATACTTGATGGATTCACTGACTTTTCTCACCTCCTGCAGGAAACCAAAGCTGACAGTCAGAAAAATAAAACGAGCTGAACCTCAAACACAAGGAGTCCCCCTGACTCCTACCTCCATGACGTCCTCCAGGTTCTCCTCTGCGTCAGCTTTCTCCGTCATCAGCTTGGACGCCTTGAAGTACGTCTTGATGAGTAAGTGTCCGTGCCGGGAAGCGTTCCAGTAGGAGCGAGGGATTTCCACCAGACCGTAACCGAGCAGGAGGACCAGCAGGAAGAGACCCCAGGTGTTGGCCGCCGTGATCCCGATGGTCTGGAGCTCGTACCTGAAAACAACAACCCAGACATGAAGAGAAAGCAACAAGACACTATCAAAATCAGAAATCTCTGATCTTACTGTTGGTCCACTTACCAGGAGAGTTGCCAAGCAGGATGAACAGCCACGTATATGAGCAGAGAGCCAAAGATGAGCAGGTATGTCCCGTAGTAAATGGCGTTCTCTATCAGGGCCGTTTTGATCTTCCCGGTGATGGAGAAGCCTCCTGAACGAGCGTACGACTGCATGAAGGGCAGCAGCAGCCTGAAAACACACGATGGATAGTGTTGGTGATAGATTTATGTATGAAAAAACACTTCTGGGTTCATGTGGACTCAAACTGACCATGTGAGGCACTGGGACGTCCAGTAGACCACCCTCCAGAACACGGGCATGATGCCATCAGGGATGTAGCTCCACGGCTTGTAGCACGGCGTCGGTACACTGAAGGATCATCAAAAAAATTAATTCCCAGAAGTCTTGGGGATCGACTGTCCTTTGTTGGCAAGTTTTGGAAAAGTGGGTGGAGCTGGTGAGGAGCGAGGGTTCGCTCCTCACCAGCTCCACCCACTTTTCCAAAACTTGCCAACTATGGCCTACTATCTGGCAAAAAGGCCCAGACGTCCCCAGCTTCACCAACATTTCAACGTCTGCTGCTGGAACTTTTCACTGATGGAGGAAGATCTGTACTTGGCAAATAAACGCCGGTGTCTTTCTTTGTTTCTTGTGATTTCATTTACCCACCAACAGTTTAGTGACCTGGAGATGTTTTATTGTGAAAGGACGGGGACGTTGAGGTGAAATTGGTGTTGAAATTATTATCTCATGCTACTTGTAACCAAGTATTTTTCTACCCATTTGCCACTTATTTTGACAACTTAAACTATTTTTGCTGGTTTTTGGCAATTTTTCAAGTCTTTTTAACAATTTTGGCCCATTTTTGCAACTTTTTTTTACATTTTTGCCTACTTTTGCTATTATTTGGACATTTTTTTGCCATTTTTTTCATCACTTCTAAACCCTTTTTTTTCCCTCTGCCACTTGCAACCAATTTTACCACCTTTTAAAAACATTTAACCCTTTGTGGCCACTTGTTATCCATTTTTACCACCTTTCACGACTGTAATCCTTTTTTGCCACTTTTATTCCACTTGTAATCTATTTTTCCACCTTTTTGACACTTTCAACCCATTTTAGCCACTTTTGGCCCAATTTTCCCAATTTTTTTAAATCACTTTTAACCCATTCTACCACCTTTTTACAACATTTAACCCTTTTTTGGTGACTTGTAACCCGTTTTGCTACCTTTTTGATACTTCTACAAGTTTTTGACACTTTTAACCCTTTTTTTGGCCCCTTGTGCCAATTTATGTCCATTTTGACTCCATTTTGTCTTACCACTTTTTGTCCAATTCTGCATTTTTTTTTATTATCACTTTAACTATTTTTTGCCAGATTTTTGCCAGTTTTCACTCACTTTGCCTTTGTCTGGCCACTTTTTGCCCAATTTTGCCCATTTTTTAAATCACTTTAACCCATTTTACCACCTTTTTATAACATCTGACCCTTTGTGGCCACTTGTTACCCATTTTTGCCACCCATTGGTCACTTTCCACCTGTTTTGCCACTTTTAACCCTTTTTTCCCCTTTCAGCCACCTTTTGCCCACTTCTGCGACCCCCAGTTGGCTGGACCCCAGAAACCTCTCCCCTTTATCTCCCTTTATGGTCCACCTTGACTGTTAAAATTATTTAAAAAGTCTATTTTGTACTGATATGAATATGGTGTGTCTTGAGATTTTGCCTTAACCTTAGGTGTGCTCTCGGTGAAAAAAGTTTGAAAACCACTGATCTAAATTTTGTTAGAAATTTTAACAGATTTTAGCAGTGAGGGAAACAGTATGGTAGGGTTTGGTTAGTCCTCTGCACCGCCTTTATCTTTATAAACCTAAAAACCCTGCATCAGAATACCCTGAGATTATGTAGAAGTAAAGATGCAGTGCTTATTTGATATACTTGTATAAATAAATGATGGTGCAGTTCTGCATTTTTATGCATCTACACTGGCATTATGTTTAATTAACTGATCATTTTCATCAAGTTCTGCTCAAATGTTCCCCTTTACCCTGGAATGAACTGATTGGGCCTTTTGTTCACCAGTTGCTTTCCAGGATGTTCACGTGAAAACAATATCTTTACAACACTTTAAGGGATTTTCCACAAACTTTGCACAAATGTTCTGACCATCCTGACACACAAATAACAGCTGATAACATTTTGGGAGCTAAAGGTATAGATCAGTGGTTTTCAAACTTTTTCCCCCAAGGCACACCTAAGGTTACACCAAAATCTCATGGCACACCATATTCAAATCGATACAAACTAGACTTTTTGAATAGTGTTACAGTCAAGGTGGCCTGTGAGAGGAGATAAAGGGGAGAGCTTTCTGGGTCCCAGCCAACTGGGGATCATGGAGATGGCAAAAGGTGGCAAAAATGGGTTAAAAGTGATGAAAAAAACATGGCAAAATTAGGCAGAAAGTGGCAAAACAGACTCAGAAATGGGCAAAAATTGGTAAGAGTTGCCAAACAATGGGTTGAAATTGTCAAAAACTTGTAGAAGTGTCAAAATAGTGGTAAAAATGGGTTACAAGTAAACCTAAAAGGATTAAATGTTGTAAAAAGGTGGTAAAAATGGGTTAAAAGTGATAAAAAGGGAAAAATTGAGCAAAAAAAGTGGTCAAATAAAGGCAAAGTGAGCCAAAATTTGGCAAAAGTGTCATAAATGGATTAAAAGTGTCAAAAAGGTGGCAAAATTGATCACAAGTGGCAGAAAAGTAGCAAAAAAGGGTTCAATGTTGTAAAAAGGTGGTAAAAATGGGTTAAAAGAAATGGGAAAAATGGCCACACAATAGCAAAATTGGGCGAAAAGTGGCAGAAAGGTAGCAAAAATGGGTCAAAGTAGTAATAAGAAGTGCCAAAAATGCTAAAAAAAAAAAAAAAAAAAAAAAAGCAGCCAAATGGTTTAAGTTGTCAAAAGAAGTGGCAAAAATGGGTAAAAAAAATTGGTTAACTTGGTTAAAAATATCATGAATTAATAATTTCAACACCAATTTCAACCCAAAATAGCTTGCCACGCTTCAGGTCTTATTGAGGTAACTGTTCTTTTTCTTTAGGTTTATTTTTTGGGCATTTTTTTGTGCCTTTATTTGATAGAGGAGGACAGTGGATAGAGTCAGAAACAAGGCCGAGAGCAGGGGAGAGACATGCAGTAAAGGGCCTCAGGCCGGATTCGAACCCGGGCCGTCTGCGTACATGGGGCAGGCCTTAACCACTCGGCCACCTGCACCCCTTAATGAGGTAACTGTTAGCCAGGATGCTAGCACCACTGCTACTGATCCAACACACACACACTGATATCTTTAATAAATCACAGCTGTGGAGGGAACAGTCTCTGGGGTTTTTCAGGGGTCCAGATCTGTGGGCAGGCCTGGTTACAGTACTTGACATAAAGTTGTAGTAATAACGTATGGTTGTACAAGCTCCCACGGCACACCTAGACCTGCCTTAAGGCACACCAGTGTGCCCTGCCACAGCATTTGAGAACCACTGGTCTAGGTCATTAAGCCTCATAGTAAAGCCCTGTAAAAAAAATCACTACAGAAAACACCCTGCAGCTTCTTGACCCACACTGGACTTTCACTGCTGAGAACTGGGAACTTTTCACCACCAGGTACTAGTTTTAGTTAAATTATGTACTGTTCAAATATTTGGACATTTTTATCTTTGATTTGTTTTGTAGGTTAAAGTTTCAGTTTCTACAGATATTTCTTAATAAAAATAACAGAAACACTGCTGTCTGTTAAGGGAGTGCACATACCTCTTAGTGGGCTTGACGGATGTGTTTGCAGCCGTGTGATTGGATGGCAGCGGGGTGACACTAGGAATGGCATGCTCCTCATGGTCTATCTTACACTGCTTGTAGATGGTCTGTAAGAAAAGGACACAAACACATTCAGGCTTCTGTCCAGTGCCATAATCATGGCGTTCAAACGCCTTCTTCTACTGACCGTGCTGACGTCCAGAGGTAAAATGAAGACGATGAGGAAGCACAGGTACCAGGCCAGCAGCGTGCCGAACAGCACCATGCGCTGCTGCTTCTTGAAGTCTCCATAGCGGTGCAGCAGGAACAGAGCCAGGAAGAACACCACCACGATCTCGATCCCCAGAGCCGCCCCACTCATCCTGCCGCCCTCCTCTCAGCCGCCGACAGGAACCTGCAACGAGCAGCTCCAGGTGAGCACGTTTACACCTGTGGTAATGTGGGCCAAACTAAGGCCAGACCCAGAGAAAAAGACCAGACACGCTGAGGCAACAGTTTAGTATTCTCATAGGGAGGGATGTATTTCACATCCATCTGGACAACACCCCGTAGATGGTCCTGGACTGGTTTTTAGTTGTGCATCTGACTGATGATTTTGGCCAATGATCTGAAAAATGAAAAGCTAATACCAATCATCGGCTAAACGCCAAACATCTGCATCAGTAATCAGCCAGGCCGACACCTAGTCTACCCCTCGTCTGAGCCAAGCCTTTGCAGCTTGAATGTAGCCGTCGCCTACGTTTCAGCTGATTACAGGACAGCAGACAAATGTCAAAGGTGAAACATTAATCCCATTTTGAAAGGTTTGAAATGCCAGTCTCATTAGATAAAGTCAAAGCAAGCCTGAGCTAGCAAAGCCTGTGCATTTTCATGTGTAATACTGACCCCATGTAACCTTACAAAGCAGATGGATACGCCCGTTTCCGTGTTTCTCACTGGCGAATCCATCTTAAAAGCTCCCGTCTGAACCGTTTGAGCCCGGTTAGAAAGTGACAGGACCAATCAGCGACGAGGGGCAGTACTTTCAGACGCGGCGGAGTCGTGACATAAGCAAGCAGCAACAAGAGGCCGGTGCAGATATGGAGGAAGAGATTAGCGTGGACGCTGCTAAAGCGCCAGTTTTATCAGAACTTGACGACATTTCTTCGTTAAAAGAAGAACAAAGAACAGCAGTGAGTTGTTTTCTTTTCAAAAACCACAAAAGTCGAGTACTGACATGTCTACAGTCGCCATGGTTACCGTTATGCAGTTCTACATGGAGTTTACTCCATGGCGGCTACATCACATGTTTTGTTGCTCTGATTGGCCCGTAAAGATGTGACAGACAGAACGTTTATCCAATCCCACTCTGAGTTTTTTTTCAAATCCTCTGCCCTTTCCCAAACGCTGTCTATGAGAGGTGTACCAGATGGATGTGTGAAACTAATCCATCTTGCGTGTCAGGGTAGACCCCATGCAGAGAGAGATTGCCTGCACATTAACTTTAGAGATAAATCTCCCTAAATTGAGTAAATGTGACAATAGCTGCTGTGGAAATGATGCAGTCCCAGGGGTGTGAACTGGGAGGTCGTTTTGAACAATATAGAGCAACCAATCACAAGCAGTTTCAAGTTTCAGCCTGGTGCATAGCGACGCTCTAGTCTGAACTGGGCTTTATGCAGAAAATAAATGTAAAACCTTGGTGATAAATATGAGTTTTTCCTTTCATCTGGAGTTCCAGAGGCCCCATACTGAGAACACTTTATTCAATCTCTGCTCAGCAGGATAATGACAAAAAAATAGAGAAACTATCATTCTATGCAGACGACACTCAGATGTATGTCTCTCTCTTGTCTAATGTAGTGAAGCCGCTAGATGTGTGATTTCACACCTATTTACACACAAATTATGACTGCATTTAGTCTGGCATTGGTGTAGCTCAGTGGGTAGAGCAGGCGCCCGTCTACAGAGGCTGGAGTCCTCAACACACCGGTCTACGGGTGGGAACTGAGACCCGGTTCCCGTTGAAAACTGGTTCCAATTGGCTCGATCAATCGACATCATTTACACTTTACCCAAATGATTCCCTTATCAGTGCCTCACCTCCGCGTGCCATAAAACACATGAGGCAGTCAGCTAAACAGAGAAGCTGAGAAAATAAACATTTACTGGGCTGTACAGTGTCGCCGCAAGGTGTTTAAAAACACATTTTTACAAGCTCTTGTCGGGGTGCATGTATAAGCGAGTGGAGCGCACGTCTCTGCAGCGCTTCATCTAACCCTTTATCAAAATGCTTCAAGTCTAAAATAAAACATGTTCATAAGGAGACGTTTACAGGAGCGGGAGAAGTAAATTATTTAAGTAAAACTGGTTAAATCAGGGCAGGGATAAAGTGCACAAAGCAGTGAATAATCTCATCTCTATTTCACATTAAATGGGTAAAGATAAGTTTAAATGTTTTAAAACCCCTCAGTGGCTTCTGTTGTACCTGGCATGTCTGCAGCAGGACGGGTGTGCGTAATAATTTGTCATCACTGATGTCTTAGATCACACTAGAGCCAGCGGGGCACGGTTAACAGTTTGACTTTAGAGAAGACTAGGGCGGCGCCAGAACCGCCCGTGCTTGCGCCATAGCGCGAGTACCTGTGCGACGGTATATGTGCGAGCGTTCATCTTTTGCAGAACTGTCCCGACATGATTAACGGGAGTTCAGTCATCACTTTTAAAGCGTCATCACACACAGGCAGAGGTGCTGAGGGTGGAAATATACATAAATTCTCGAGGAATTTATTATTAATGTGCGCTAATTCCACAGCACCGTCTTCATGATGGTAATCAAAGCAACACCGTGGCTATTTTTAGTTCCCCAGGATACAGTAGTACTGTATTACCATCCATTACTATTGACCTGTCACAAACACAGACTACAGCAGTCACAAATGTGGCTTCATTTCTCCAAAAATGACACACACAGGGAAATGAAAATGTCTGTCAAACACTGATGTCTGATCCATGACATGCTTCTTTTTGACCAAGAACTGTTAATTTTGCAAAGGTTCAATGTAATTTGATATCTCTGGAGATCTAGAATCCAGAGATCAGCTTTAAATTTATCTTAAAGTTTCGTCTTTTAAAGAAAATGAGCAGTAGTACTGAATTCTAATTCAAGTTCACAGATTAAAGCTCCAGAGAGCAGTTTGTCTTAACCGAGACATATCCAACAAAAAAGAGGTTTTTTGTCTCTTTTAGCATTTTCTCCTCCCAAACACTTGATGTTTAACATTTTTGGCAGTCCAAAAAGAAAATTCACAGGAAGGAATGGATAAGGGAATCGATAAAGAATCAAATTGATAAGAAGAATTGACAACGGCATCAATATCGATAAAATCTTATCAATTCCCACCCCTACACGGGTCACAGGATTGGTTCCTGCTCCCAGCGCTGTCTGGTCCATGCATCTCCAGGTCTCTAAATACAGGCAAAACCCTGAAAACTAATCTTAGAATAATAAATGAATGTAGTTAACCCATGTAAAGTTCAGAAAACATCAAAACTGAGCTCTGTTTAAATCAGAATCACAGCAGCAGTGGGTGAAGGATGTGAACCTGACTGATCAGTGAGCTACGGCGTAGATACGGCACAGGCGGACTGAGAAGACTAAAGTTTAGACAGGAGGCCTGAAACTTGAAATGATGTTGGCTCAGACAGCAGAGATGAAGACCGCTAACACAGACCTCTAATTACTGCTGCTCTACATGAGAACAGGACCTTTATTTCACAGACTCATTAAAGACAGAGCTCACTGAAGCACGCCGACCCGGTAGCCATGAAAGGCTCTTTGTGTTTTTATTCAGGCAGAGATGGAGCAGGACAAACCAGTTATCACAGCTATAGAGGGAGAACTGGACTTTCATGACTGGAGTTATGTCAAAGAGATGTCATATAAACCAGGAGGTAGCTCATACTGTAGCTCATACTGTAGCTCTGGACCACATGGACTGGCTATTCAGCATTATCAAGAAAAATCTGACAATAAAAATAAAAACGGACTTAACTTTGCCAACAGAACCAAACATCACCAGTGTTTCTGTGCAGAAAATCTGTCTGCAATTTTGCAAATAAAAAAAAAGAAATTACCTAGAATCAGGAGCCTACAACTTCTATTTTTGTTGCTGTGGAATTTAGACATTGTTGAAATGGTCCTGTCACCAGTTAGATACCATTAAAGGCTTTTCTAAAGATCTAAAGTCATGGAGTTATCACAGGAGGCCACAGTGGCCAATCTGCTTGCATTTCTGTTGCAGTGATTTGGTTTCATGTTGAAACGACTTTTATTTGTGTAACAAATACTCACATTTTTCTTACAGCCATTTTCAACCAGGTTACTGCCATCTGCATTTTTGTTGCTGCAACCTGCATTGGTGTTGTAGGTGGTTGTAACTGTGTTTGAACTACTGCAATTATGTTGTGGCTATATACATTTACATTGTGGCTACTTACATTCACATTGTAGCTACTTACATTTTTATTGTGGCTACTTACATTCATGTTGTGGCTACTTACATTTATCTTGTGGCTACTTACATTTTTATTGTGAATACTTACATTCATGTTGTGGCTACTTACATTCATGTTGTGGCTACTTACATTTATTTTGTGTGGCTACTTACATTCATGTTGTGGCAACTTACATTTTTTTTGTGGCTACTTACATTTATTTTGTGTGGCTACTTACATTCATGTTGTGGCTACTTACATTTTTATTGTGGCTACTTACATTCATGTTGTGGCTACTTACATTTATTTTGTGTGGCTACTTAAATTCATGTTGTGGCTACTCACATTCATGTTGTGTCTACCTGCATTTATGTTGTTGCTTTTAACATACATGTTGTTGCTATTTAAATGTACACTGTGACTACTTATGTTCACACTCTGAGTATCTGCAGTTACATTGTGGCTACTTACATTCAAGTTGTGGCTACTTACATTCATGTTGTGTCTACCTGCATTTATGTTGTTGCTTTTAACATACATGTTGTTGCTATTTAAATGTACACTGTGACTACTTATGTTCACACTCTGAGTATCTGCAGTTACATTGTGGCTACTTACATTCAAGTTGTGGCTACTTACATTCATGTTGTGGCTACTTACATTTATTTTGTGTGGCTACTTACATTTATTTTGTGTCTACCTGCATTTATGTTGTTGCTTTTAACATACATGTTGTTGCTATTTAAATGTACACTGTGACTACTTATGTTCACACTCTGAGTATCTGCAGTTACATTGTGGCTACTTACATTCAAGTTGTGGCTAATTGCATTTATGGTGTGACTACTTGCATTTATCTTTAGGCTCCTTGCACTGGTGTTGTAGTGATTTTGGTCATTTCTGTGAACAGCTGTTCATCCTTCTGTAACCATCCAGCATTATAACCGGATTAATAAACCTAGAGTTAAATAAAATCACCAATATGTCCGGTTTAGTGGAAACGAAGTACAATAAAGTGTATGAATGTTTTTCCTCTCCTTGGATCCTTCTTCTTAACAATCCCCTGACTTCCTTTTCTGATGTTTGAAGACTGTCCAGTCCTTCTGAGATCATTTAACTGGAGATTTTTCTAGAAATTAGCCCCCTCTGGGCCACCGTATCTGTCAAACAGCTGTCAGTAACCTCGTGACGTGTCCCCAGATCGGTGGAATAACCCTTTAACCCACTACAGTGGTCCTGGTTGGTGTAGTAAATAATAATGAGACATAATGATGGATAAACAGAGTTTAAATGAAGCCTGCTGCCTGCTGTAGCCGCCCTGTTTAAATGTCATTATTGGTCATGTGCTGTAATGTGACTGATGTTAGTGTGACCACACACACACAGACAGCTGAGCCCTCATTTACACACACTAATCATTAAATTAAAGCTTTAAATGGGTAAAATAACCCTCTAATAACAGCCCTATCTACCATCTCTAGGTTGCGTTCATATTACAGCTAGCAAACACTGGCTAACACAATAACAGCACAAACGTCATGACGTGTCCGCGCTTACCGGGGTTTATTACCGTGTTTTCGTTGATTTCTGAGGAATAAAATCCGTTCAACAATCTCTGAGGAACACCGTGAGATTATATTCCTCCGTGTTTGTCAGAGAAAACCCTCCGTTTCCTGGCTGGATCGTTAGAAACATCACTCACATCCTGGTTTTTTTCTACCGGGAGGAGGATGGCGTCACAGCTAACCCGACACAGCCTACGAGCATGCGCGGTAGGGCGTGTGGTCCAGACCTGCTTCACTGATATGAAGGAAGAATAATACTGCCCTCTAGTGGATCAACAGCGCCACCACAGTACCTCCATTTCACCTGCGTACTTTTGTCTCAATACATTCAATCTTACACTAGTTCCAAAAAAGCTGGGACACCGTTTAAAATGTAAATACACACAGAAGACAGCGACTGTCTAATCTCATAAACTAATACTTAATTCACAATACAACATAAACATTATATCAGATTTTAAACTGAGACTTTTAAACATTTCAGGAAAAACAGTAACTCATTTTGAGTTTGATGGCAGCAACACATCTCAAAAATTGATCGGAGAGGAATGTTGTCCCATTCTTGTCTGATGTAGGATTCTGGCTGCTAAAGGCCTGGACTGCAGACCCTCACTCTTGTCCTGTGAAGCCATGCTGTTGTGATGGATGTGGTATGTGGTTTAGCATCGTTCCTGACAGAGACGTTGTCTGGATGGGCTCTTGAGCCTCATGTGGCTCTTTTATGTCTTAGTTCTAAATATTATACCCCAGAAAACCTTAAATCAGAGAAGCTTTGACCCCAGAAATTATCCGATAAAGGTAACATTGATCAGAAGGCTTTAATTGTCAACCTTAATTTTCAACCTCTATTTTTTGTCTGTTTATATTTTCATTGCCCTTATTTGCAGTTTTTTTTTTTGCCATTTTTAAGCAATTTTTGCTGTTTATAGCCCATTTTTGCTGCTTCTTTTTGCCACTTTCTGCCAGTTTTCGCCTCTTTTATTCTGCTTTTTTCTATTTGCATTTCCCCCTCATTTTTTTATTTACCATTTTTGCCCATTCAAGCTTCCATTAAATGTCACTTTTTGCCCATTTTTGTCACCCTTTGCTGCTTTTTGCCCATTTCCATCCATTTTTGCAGCTTTTTGACTGTTTTTGCCACCTGTTACTTACTTTTTTCACTTCTAACTCATATCTGCTACTTATTATCCCCATTTTTGTCACTTTTCACCCATTTTGACCCTTTTTAATGCCTTTAGACCTTTAATGTCAGCTTAAACTTAATTTATTGCCAGTCAACCCATTTTTGCCAGTTTTCACCTCTTAGATTGTGGCTCTTGTAGTAGTATTTTTCAACAGTTTGGCTCCTTGGTTGAGCAGGGTTGAGTAATGCGTCTCTAAAAGCTCTCTCTACTTTCCAGTTCCTCTCCAGATGTTAGAGCTGCCCACGCCATAGGCACTAATGCAACCCCATACCATCAGAGATGCAGGCTTTAGAGCTGAGCCAGGAGAACCAGCTGAATGCTCCAGATCCTCTTTAGTCCACAGGACACGGCGTCTGTGCTTTCCTCTGACCACAGAACAGTTTTCCATGTTTCCTCTGACCACAGAACAGTTTTCCATGTTTCCTCTGACCACAGAACAGTTTTCCATGGTTCCTCTGACCACAGAACAGTTTTCCATGTTTCCTCAGTCCATGTTAAATGAGCTTTGCTCCAGAGAAGACGGACCACGGTGTTTCTGGATCCTGGTCACATATGGCTTCTTCTCTCCATGATCAGCTTTAACTGTCATTGGTGGATGGCACGGCCAACTGTGTTGACAGACGATGATTTCTGGAATGTTCCTGAGCCCATGCAGTGATTTCACTACAGAATCATGACTGTTTTTAATGCAGTGGCCCCTGAGGGCCCCTGAGGGCCCCTTCAGTCTTGTCCCTTGTTCTCAGAGGTTTCTCCAGATTCTCTGAATCTGTTGATGATATTATGGACTATAGATGGAGGAGATTCAAAGTCTTGAGGACCATTTTTCTTAAATTGTTCCACATTTTTAGACTCAGTTTTTCACAGATTGGTGAACTTCTGCCCATCTTTACTTCTGAAAGACTCTGCCTCTCTAAAATGCTCCCTTTATACCCAGTCATGTTACTGACCTGTTTGCTATCAGCCTCATTAGTTGCAAAAATAAATTAATCTGTTTGAGTTTGCTGTCAGCAGAAGAATTCCTGTTGATATCTCCTTCCCATCATCCCTCTTCCTCCCAAAGCTTGGTCGGCCCTGAGGCAGCGCAGACGGCTGTGGAGTCTCTTATATTAACTTAAACCCGTAAGCATCCATCCATCCATCCATTTTCTATACCCCTTATTCCGTTCAGGGCTGGGGGGGAGGGGGGGGGGGGTGGATGGAGCCTATCCCAGCTGTCATTTGGCGAGAGGCGGGGTACACCCTGGACTGGTCGCCAGTCAATCGCAGGGCCCCATAAGCATTATTTTAAAACATGAATCTGTGTTTTGAATGATCATAAAATACTCTGTTGTCACCTTTTCATTCTTTAGTTTGTCTGAAGTACAGACCGGTGTCATGGTTTAACTGGTGTTGAATTACCTGGTGACGGTCTGTCTTCTCACACACTGTGGCAGCCTTTCTGCACCCTCTTTCTGTCAAGGTCCCCTAAAAATGAGAAAATCTTCAGTCAACTCCGTGAAAAAGTAATAAGAAAAGGAACATTTTACATCCCTGTGGCTGCTAAAGGATTTATGCAGCAATAGAATTACTAAGAAAATGCATGAAATGCATTGTGGTGGTGCAGACCTTAACATCCCTTTAATGCATTTCTCCCCATGAAGCACAAACTGATGCAGGGATAGCTCTGCATCTGCATGCTCATGATAATTCTAGATCAGTGGTTTTCAAACTTTTTTCACCAAAGGCACACCTAAGGTTACGCTAAAATCTCATGGCACACCATATTCAAATCAATACAAAACAGACTTTAAACAAAGTTACAGTCACGGTGGCCTGTGAGGGGGATAAAGGGGAGAGCTTTCAGGGGACCAACTGGGGATCATGGAGATGGCAAAAGGTGGCAAAGCAAAGTCAGGATGGGTGAAAATTGGTTTTAAAAAGTGGCCATAAATGGGTTAAAATTGGCAAAAGCTTGTTGAAGGCGTCCAGATAGTGGCAGAGAGGGGTTACAAGTGGCCTTAGAGAGTTAAATATTGGAAAAAGTGGTAAAAATGGGTGAAAAAAGATTAAAGAAAAAGGGCAAAATTGGGCAAACAAAGGCAAAAGTGGGTGAGAATTGGCAAAAAGGTGGCATAAATGGGTTGAAAGTGTCATAAAGGTGGTAAAATAGATCACATTGGCAGAAAAAGTGGCAAAAAGGGTTAAATTTGCACTAAGGTGGTAAAACGGGATTAAAAGAGATTAAGAAGGACTAAAAAATGGCCAAACAATAGCGAAACAGAAGTGGCAAAACGGTTGTAAAAATGGGTTAAATGTGGCCAAAAAGTGGTAGAAAGAGGTGGCAGAAATGCAATATAGCATCAAAATGGTTTAAGCTGTTAAAGAACCAATCAGATCAACCCAAAATTAGCTCGCCATGCTTTCCAGCGCTTAATGAGGTAGCTGTTAGCCAGGATGCTAGCACCAGTGCTACTGATCCAACACACACACTGATATCATCAACAAATCCCAACTGGTTAGGACCCAGTCTCTGGGGTTTTTCAGGGGTCCAGATCTGTGGGCAGGCCTGGCTACTGTACTTGATGTAAAGTTGTAGTAATAACGGATTGTACAAATTCCCACGGCACCCCCAGACCTGCCTTAAGGCACACTGGTGAGTCCTGCCACACCCTGTGAGAACCGCTGGTCTAGGGTACATGTGAAGTGTTTCTGAGGCCCCCTGTAGACAAAGGCTGTCCTCTGGTACCAAACAGACTTCATTCTCATGGTTTCACTGGACTCATGTTAAATCCCGACGTGATGACGGCCCTACTCTCTAAAAACCTACGTCTATGTGGCGCTATTAAAACTCCACCCAGGAGAACTTCTCCAACCTTTGCTCTCTCAGAGCATCCAGAACGTTCAGATATGAGCTCGCCGTCAAAAACAAGATCCAGTCCGACCGACCTGTGATTAATGATTCACCTGAGACCATCGGGACGAGCACAGTCCTGAATCTGAGGCCAGCTGGTGCAGTCAGGGACAGGGTCTTCGTGGTAGTCCTGAAACCAGGTCTTTCTCCTCTGAACTTCATCCCTCTCCCTCCTGAACAAATATTTACATGATCAGACAGAAACCCGCTCTGGTCTATTTTAGCCTCCAGGTCAGTGGAGGCCAAAACAGACTTTCAGCGCTCTTACATAACGGCGGCCACGCTGAGGCTCGATCAGAGAGGGACTAGTGACCGGATAAAGACCTGGACAAAGACCTGGATGTTTTTACAGTTTCAGTTCAGTATCAGTTCATCTTTTAGTCTGTGAATGTCTAAATAAGTCCAGTTATTCAGCTCTGACAGATATGCTAACGAATATCAGAACCAGCAGATATTCGGTTTCTATGCTTGGAAAATACCGTACTCAGGACTGTCAGCATGGCTCCTGATGACTTTCTTTGTCAAAAAATACTGTTTTAATTATCATTATTATCTTCTTAATCTAGTAATAGTGGAACTTTTGTCTGAACAAACATCTAGGAAATACGGTCATCAAAATTTAAACCTACAATACTGGAAAAAGAGATACTGAAAAAAGTCCATCTGCGTTTTCTCTGTTTTCATAGTTGTCAACATAATTATGTTCAGTTGAACCCTCAGAAATCACTTTCATTTACTACCCTTTAAAGCCGTTAAGGACAAAAACGCCCACTTCCAAAAAACTGCTATAAAAACTTAACAGATTCATATTTTTTCTGCTTTTTTTTCCATAAATCTCTTAAACAACTTCAGCTGTGGTCAAAACTACCAAACATTCAATCATTTTGAGGATTTTAACCCTTTAAATGCTAATTTGATTACTTAAAGATCTAAAAATGTGGTTTGAATGGGAGTCAATGGGACGTTTTTGTCCTTAATGACTCGAAAGGGTAGTAAATTTGAAATCAGATGTTACACAAAAATTAAAAATGCACCAAAGTCAATGTTTTGGATAATGTTTGACATACCCAGGACTGATTTTAAAACACACCCCCCACCCCCCCAACATTAGTTTACTGGAAAATAATTACTGTTTTGTATGTTTTTTTAGAAAAATATGACCATCCTGTAATCAAACTGGCATTTAAAGGGTTAAAATCCTGGAAATTGTTCCATATTTGATTGTTTTGATCAGAACTGATGTTGATCAAAGTTGCCAACCATGGCGTACAATTTGGCAACAATGGAGGGGAAAATGGTCCTGTAAAAATCTGCCCACTAAATCTTCTGGATTACAGAAACATATCCTGATATAATCGGTTCTTCCTGCTCCGTCTCTCAGCTCTGTGAATTCCTGCTGTTCCATAAACGTCTCTGAGCTTCAGGACAAAAATACACCACAGAGAACTCTATCATCTGAAGCTCCAGGGCCTCACGGGTCATCAGGTCTTCATGTCAGCGGGTCATCAGGTCTTCATGTCAGAGGGTCATCAGGTGGTTTATACTGGTCTCTGAGTTCAAACAGGTTTGAGTTACAGCAGCACAGAGGAACTTTAGAGACCCTGTTTACATGAACGCTAACATCCATTTGTGGGATTATCATACCAAGAGACCGGCCTTCAGACCACTATAACGATACATCCCCGTTAAAGACCTGAGCCTGGATCTCACCATGCAACGGCCCACCCATCAGTCTGTGGTTCATCTATGGCCATCAGCCCTAACTGTCATGAACTGAGTTGTCATTTAAATGTTGTTTCCACTCTTTTACCTCCTCCTCTGTGCAGCAACAAAGCAGATTTTTCCATGATAGCAAGGGCAAAAATGACCTGTTGTCATGGGAAAACTGGGTGTAAAACACGTGACTGTTTTCTTATTTTAGTCGTATATTTTCCATCCAAGAACCAAGCTATAATATAATTCAGTGGTTCTCAAATGGAGTGGCAAAGCACACGAGTGTGCCTGACGGCAGGTCTTTGTTCCAACATAAAGATGATAAAGACATAAAAATGGTTAGTTCTCATTCTGGTTCCATCAAAGCTTCTGTCTGTTCCTGTCAATAAAGGCTCATTTATCTCTGCCTCTATTTGTGCTTCATGTTTTCATCTGTCACAGTTTGTACCTTCAGCTTGGTCACACATCCAGGATCAGATCAGCTGATCCGATCTTCCTGAGGACACGGTGTCTGTGCACGTCCAGTCCATCTATCATGATCCACGATCATCATTCTTTGTTTTTTTCTGTCAGAGCACAACCACGAGTACCACACAGCATTACGACTGTTCTAATAATGATTAACAGCCATGAACCGAAGCGCAGCAGCGAAGAGAGCAGATCATAAAGACAGACGTGACTGAAAACATCAACAGTCAAACAAACCCTCAGAAACATCCATCAGAAGGTCTGTAGATACTCTGGATCGCTTTAGGCCAAGAACAACTGACCAATCACGTCAACGGGTTGAAAATCAGCTAAATTGTGCTCACAAGGATATTTTTAAACGACCTTGAACCTGAGGAATCCAATTTTAATCCCAGAGTTCTGACTTAAATCTTGAATTCTGACTTTAATCTAAGAATTCTGACTTTGATTTCAGAATTCTGACTTTGATCTCAGAATTCTGACTTTGATCTCAAAATTCTGACTTTGATTTTAGGATATGGACTTCAATCTCAGAATTCAGACTTTGATCTAGAATTATGACTTTGATCTCAGGATTCTGACTTTGACCTACAAATCTGGGTGGCAAAATAGGTTACAAGTGGCAGAAAAGTGGCAAAAGGGTTAAAGTTGCTAAGAGGTAGTAAGAAGGGGTTAAAAATGGTGAAAAATATGGCAAAAAATGTCCAAATAATAGCAAAAGTAGGCAAAAACCAGCAAAAAGGGTAGCAAAATGGGTTAAATGTGGCAAAAAGTTCAAAAAATGTTGCAAAAATGGGTAAAAAGTATTTTTAAAAAGTTGCAAAATTGCACAAAAAGCAGCAAAAATGGTTCAAGTAGTCAAATTAGTGACAAAATTAGTAGAAAAATTGGTTAACTCTGTTAAAAGTAGCATGAATTAATAATTTGAACACCAATTTCAACTATATAATAGCTTGCTAATGGGCTAACTGTTAGCCAGGATGCTAGCACCAATGCTACTGATCCAACACACATTCATTGATCTCAGAATTCTGACTTTGATTTCAGAATTCTGACTTTGATCTTAGAATTCTTAACCTGACACGGGAAAGCTTCAATAGGAAACGTTTGAGAAAAGGCAGAGGATTTGAAAAAAACTCGGAGTGTGATTGGATGAACGTCCTGTCGGTCACATTTCCACGGGCCAATCAGAGCAACAAAACACATGACTTAGCAGCTATCGAGCGGCACTTGCGCTGCTACCAAGGATTAACGCGAAACATGGCGACTACAGACATGTCAGTACTCGAAAGAAAACAACTCACTGCTGATCTTTGTTCTTCTTTTCACGAAGACATGTCATCAAGTTCTGATAAAACTGGCGCTTTCGCAGCATCCACGTTAATCTCTTCCTCCATAACTGCACCAGCTCTTGCTGCTGCTTGTTTACGTCACGACACTGCCGTGCCTGAAAGTACTGCCCCTCATTGCTGATTGGTCCTGTCACTGGCTAACAAGGCCCTAACGGTTCAGACGGGAGCTTAACAAGATGGATTCGCAAGTGAAAAACAGGGAAACGGGCGTATCCATCTGCTTTGCAAGGTTACAGAATTCTGCCTTTGATCTCAGAATTCTGACTTTAATCTAGAATTCTGACTTTGATCTCAGAATTTTGACTTTAATCTCAGAATTCTGACTTTAATCTAGAATTCTGCCTTTGATCTCAGAATTCTGACTTTAATCTAGAATTCTGACTTTGATCTCAGAATTTTGACTTTAATCTCAGAATTCTGACTTTAATCTAGAATTCTGCCTTTGATCTCAGAATTCTGACTTTAATCTAGAATTCTGCCTTTGATCTCAGAATTCTGACTTTAATCTAGAATTCTGACTTTGATCTCAGAATTTTGACTTTAATCTCAGAATTCTGACTTTTATTTAAGAATTCTGGGTTTGATCTCAGGATTCTGACATTGATCTCAGAATTCTGACTTCTATTTTGGAATTCTGACTTTAATCTCAGAATTCTAACTTTGATCTCAGGATTCTGACTTTAATCTAGAATTCTGCCTTTGATCTCAGAATTCTGACTTTAATCTAGAATTCTGACTTTGATCTCAGAATTCTGACTTTAATCTTAGAATTCTGACTTTGATCTCAGAATTTTGACTTTGATCTCAGAATTCTGACTTTTATTTTAGAATTCTGATTTTAATCTCAGAATTCTGCATTTGATCTCAGAATTCTGACTTTGATCTCAGAATTCTGGGTTTGATCTCAGGATTCTGACATTGATCTCGGAATTCTGACTTCTATTTTAGAATTCTGACTTTGATCTCAGAATTCTAACTTTGATCTCAGGATTCTGACTTTAATCTAGAATTCTGCCTTTGATCTCAGAATTCTGACTTTAATCTAGAATTCTGACTTTGATCTCAGAATTTTGACTTTGATCTCAGAATTCTGACTTTAATCTTAGAATTCTGCCTTTGATCTCAGAATTTTGACTTTAATCTCAGAATTCTGACTTTTATTTTAGAATTCTGATTTTAATCTCAGAATTCTGCATTTGATCTCAGGATTCTGACATTGATCTCGGAATTCTGACTTCTATTTTAGAATTCTGACTTTAATCTCAGAATTCTAACTTTGATCTCAGGATTCTGACTTTAATCTAGAATTCTGCCTTTGATCTCAGAATTCTGACTTCTATTTTAGAATTCTGACTTTAATCTCAGAATTCTAACTTTGATCTCAGGATTCTGACTTTAATCTAGAATTCTGCCTTTGATCGCAGAATTCTGACTTTAATCTAGAATTCTGACTTTGATCTCAGAATTTTGACTTTGATCTCAGAATTCTGACTTTAATCTTAGAATTCTGACTTTGATCTCAGAATTTTGACTTTAATCTCAGAATTCTGACTTCTATTTTAGAATTCTGATTTTAATCTCAGAATTCTGCATTTGATCTCAGAATTCTGACTTTGATCTCAGAATTCTGGGTTTGATCTCAGGATTCTGACATTGATCTCGAAATTCTGACTTCTATTTTAGAATTCTGACTTCAATCTCAGAATTCTAACTTTGATCTCAGGATTCTGACTTTAATCTAGAATTCTGCCTTTGATCTCAGAATTCTGACTTCTATTTTAGAATTCTGACTTTAATCTCAGAATTCTAACTTTGATCTCAGGATTCTGACTTTAATCTAGAATTCTGCCTTTGATCTCAGAATTCTGACTTTAATCTCAGAATTCTGACTTTAATCTCAGAATTCTAACTTTGATCTCAGGATTCTGACTTTAATCTAGAATTCTGCCTTTGATCTCAGAATTCTGACTTCTATTTTAGAATTCTGACTTTAATCTCAGAATTCTAACTTTGATCTCAGGATTCTGACTTTAATCTAGAATTCTGCCTTTGATCTCAGAATTCTGACTTTAATCTCAGAATTCTGACTTTAATCTCAGAATTCTAACTTTGATCTCAGGATTCTGACTTTAATCTAGAATTCTGCCTTTGATCTCAGAATTCTGACTTCTATTTTAGAATTCTGACTTTAATCTCAGAATTCTAACTTTGATCTCAGGATTCTGACTTTAATCTAGAATTCTGCCTTTGATCTCAGAATTCTGCCTTTGATCTCAGAATTCTGACTTTAATCTCAGAATTCTGACTTTAATCTCAGAATTCTGACTTTGATCTCAGAATTCTGGGTTTGATCTCAGGATTCTGACATTGATCTCGGAATTCTGACTTCTATTTTAGAATTCTGACTTTGATCTCAGAATTCTAACTTTGATCTCAGGATTCTGACATTGATCTCAGAATTCTGACTTTGATCTCAGAATTCTGACTTTGATCTCAGAATTCTGACTTTGATCTAGAACTCTGACTTAGTATATTAAGTCATATTTAAAATTTCTACTAAAACTTTTTAGTTTTATGTCATGATTTGACCTTTTCAACTCCTAACTTGGACTTTTAATCCCATATTTTGACCTTTAAAACATAATTCTGACTTTTTTTTTCATATTTTCCTTTTGTAAATCATTATTTTTGACATTTCATTTTGTGTTTTGACCTTTTTAACTAATAAGTTTGACTATCTCAGATCCTTTAAACTTATCATTTTGACTTCTTTCAATCTCAAAATCTTTTATCATCAGTGCTAATCCCCCCATAAATCATTACTGTTGAAAATAAGGTTTAGAGTTTATGGTTAAATGTGGATCCTGTCAGGCTCTCAGGTTAGACCCAAATTCAGAATCCAGCCCCTGCTGAGATTGACTTTGACATCCCTGAATTAGAGGAAACTGATTACTTTACAATTAAGTAATAATCCCTGAAAAGACACAGGATTAGTTTAGAAACAGGGTTTAGGTTATATTAACTCAGTTAAGGTTAAGTTAAACTGCACTGCGGAAACTTAAAATTCTGTTTAAATTAAACTAAAAAACATGTGAAAGTGTTCTTCATCCACTGCAGGTTTCTTTTATTTCTGTCAGACTTTAATGTTAAACATCTATACCACTCAAAGACAACCAAAGACCAGGAACCATGAAGCAAAAAGTCCTCTACCATCATCTATATCACTCAAAGACAACCAAAGACCAGGAACCATGAAGCAGGAAGTCCTCTACCATCATCTATATCACTCAAAGACAACCAAAGACCAGGAACCATGAACCAGGAAGTCCTCTACCATCATCTATATCACTCAAAGACAACCAAAGACCAGGAACCATGAACCAGGAAGTCCTCTACCATCATCTATATCACTCAGAGACAACCAAAGACCAGGAACCATGAACCAGGAAGTCCTCTACCATCATCTATATCACTCAGAGACAACCAAAGACCAGGAACCATGAACCAGGAAGTCCTCTACCATCATCTATATCACTCAGAGACAACCAAAGACCAGGAACCATGAACCAGAAAGTCCTCTACCATCATCTATACCACTCAAAGACAACCAAAGACCAGGAACCATGAAGCAGGAAGTCCTCTACCATCATCTATATCACTCAGAGACAACCAAAGACCAGGAACCATGAACCAGGAAGTCCTCTACCATCATCTATATCACTCAGAGACAACCAAAGACCAGGAACCATGAACCAGGAAGTCCTCTACCATCATCTATACCACTCAGAGACAACCAAAGACCAGGAACCATGAACCAGGAAGTCCTCTACCATCATCTATACCACTCAGAGACAACCAAAGACCAGGAACCATGAACCAGGAAGTCCTCTACCATCATCTATACCACTCAGAGACAACCAAAGACCAGGGTAGGGTTAGGGGTAAAGAGGAGAGCTATCAGGGCGTGGCAAAAGTGGGCAAAAAATAGTTAAAAGTGATGCTAAAACATGGCAAAATTGGGCAAATGGTGGCAAGACAAAGTCAAAAATGGGAAACAATTGGCATAAATGGCCAAAACATGTATTAAAAGTGGCAAAAACAGGTTGAAAGTGTCAAAAAGGTGTTAAAAATGGGTTACAAGTGGCCAAAAAGGGTTCAATGTTGTAAAAACGTGGTAAAATTGGTAAAAAGTGATTTAGAACATGGGCAAATTGGGTTAAAAAGCGGCCAGACAAAGGCAAAGTGAGTGAAAATTGTCAAAAAGGTGGCAAAATAGGTTACAAGTGGAAGAAAAGTGGCAAAGAGGGTTCAATGTTGCTATATGGTGGTAAAAAGGGGTTAAAAGTGGTGAAAAATATGGCAAAAAAATGTCCAAATAATAGCAAAAGTAGGCAAAAACAGCAAAAAAGGAAGCAAAATTGGTTAAATGTGGCAAAAAGTTCCAAAAAATAAGTTGCACAAATGGATAAAAAGTATTTTGAAAAAGTTGTAAAATTGCAAAAAAGCAGCAAAATGTGTTTAAGTTGTCAAATTAGTGGCAAAATGAGTAGAAAAAATGGTTCACTTGGTTAAAAGTAGCATGAATTCATAATTTTAACACCAATTTCAACCCAACAGTAGCTGGCTAATGAGGTAGCTGTTAGCCAGGATGCTAGCACCAATGCTACTGGTCCAACACACACACACACACGCACACACACACACACGCACACACACACGCACACACACACACACACTCTGATATCAGTAAATCACAGCTGGGGAGGGAACAGTCTCTGGGTCTTCAGGGGTCCAGCCAGATCCCCAAGGCTCACTAGTGGGCCCTGGCACACCATCTGAGAACCCCTGATCTTGTAGTGGCCGAGTCCAGTTCACCTAAAACTCAACATGAGAGGAATGTTCTGGAGTTTTAGGTGAACTCATTCTAACATTCTTCTACCGCTGGTCTTCAGTGAACCAGGAGGTCTGGATCCATGTGGTCCCCCCATGTGGACTCTGTAAACACGACCCCATTAGAAGGTACCTGCACATGGAACACGTCTCCTCGCGCACAGACAGGTCCATCCCGTCCAAAGACCCTAATGACCCACGATCACTCCGTCAGCGCGCCCTCTGATTGGCTGCCTGCTGCTGTTCACGTGAAGGCCGTGTGGCTCTTTGAAGCCGCGAGAGGGAGATGAGCCATTTGTTTGGTTCTCCGGAGAGGAGCGCGAGCGGCAGACCTGGATGGACCTTCTGGAACCTTCGGAGATGATAGAGGAGCTGAACCCAGACCAAGTCCACTAAAGTCTGCTGAGTCCGCATCAAGAGGGGGCTACCGAGGACCGAGAGGAGCGGCTCAGACCGGGTCTTTGTTCAGGTAAGTCCGCCGGGATCAGAGGAGGATTTAGAAACGTCCAGAATCCAAGTTAGGAGCTGGTCCATGGAGTCAGGACAGAAACTAAAAACTAAAACCAGACGGTAGGACCAGGTCTAAAGAGTAAAACCAGGTCTAAAGAGTAAAACCAGGTCTAAAGAGTAAAACCAGGCAACATGGACAGGTGGGTGTGTTCGTTTTTACCTGAACCCGCATTTTTTACAGCGGACACGAGGAGCCACTTCCGTGTTATCAGCCGAGGAGAAACCAGGGGAACTTTAGCAGGTATTAAATAAATATGATTATAAATCTGAGGAACTTTAGCAGGTATTAAATAAATATGATTATAAATCTGAGGAACTTTAGCAGGTATAAAATAAAGATGATTATAAATCTGAGGAACTTTAGCAGGTATTAAATAAATATGATTATAAATCTGAGGAACTTTAGCAGGTATAAAATAAAGATGATTATAAATCTGAGGAACTTTAGCAGGTATTAAATAAATATGATTATAAATCTGAGGAACTTTAGCAGGTATTAAATAAATATTATTATAAATCTGAGGAACTTTAGCAGGTATTAAATAAATATGATTATAAATCTGAGGGACTTTAGCAGGTATAAAATAAAGATGATTATAAATCTGAGGAACTTTAGCAGGTATTAAATAAATATGATTGTATTAAATAAAGATGATTATAAATCTGAGGAACTTTTAGGTTATTAAATAAATATTATTATAAATCTGAGGAACTTTAGGTATTAAATAAATATGATTATAAATCTGAGGAACTTTAGCAGGTATAAAATAAATATTATTATAAATCTGAGGAACTTTAAGTATTAAATAAATATTATTATAAATCTGAGGAACTTTAGCAGGTATTAAATAAATATTATTATAAATCTGAGGAACTTTAGCAGGTATTAAATAAAGATGATTATAAATCTGAACTTTATTAAATAAATATTATTATAAATCTGAGGAACTTTAGCAGGTATTAAATAAATATGATTATAAATCTGAGGAACTTTAGCAGGTATTAAATAAATATTATTATAAATCTGAGGAACTTTAGCAGGTATTAAATAAATATGATTATAAATCTGAGGAACTTTAGCAGGTATTAAATAAATATTATTATAAATCTGAGGAACTTTAGCAGGTATTAAATAAATATTATTATAAATCTGAGGAACTTTAGCAGGTATTAAATAAATATGATTATAAATCTGAGGAACTTTAGCAGGTATTAAATAAATATGATTATAAATCTGAGGAACTTTAGCAGGTATAAAATAAATATTATTATAAATCTGAGGAACTTTAGCAGGTATTAAATAAATATTATTATAAATCTGAGGAACTTTAGCAGGTATTAAATAAATATGATTATAAATCTAACCAAAGACCAGGAACCATGAACCAGGAAGTCCTCTACCATCATCTATATCACTCAGAGACAACCAAAGACCAGGAACCATGAACCAGGAAGTCCTCTACCATAAATATGATTATAAAATATCACTCAGAGACAACCAAAGACCAGGAACCATGAAGCAGGAAGTCCTCTACCATCATCTATATCACTCAGAGACAACCAAAGACCAGGAACCATGAAAAGTCCTCTACCATCATCTATACCACTCAGAGACAACCAAAGACCAGGAACCATGAACCAGGAAGTCCTCTACCATCATCTATACCACTCAGAGACAACCAAAGACCAGGAACCATGAACCAGGAAGTCCTCTACCATCAAATCTATACCACTTTAGAGACAACCAAAGACCAGGGTAGGGTTAGGGGTAAAGAGGAGAGCTATCAGGGCGTGGCAAAAGTGGGCAAAAATAGTTATAAAGTGATGCAGGTAAAACATGGCAAAAATCTGGGCAAATGGTGGCAAGACAATAGATTAAAAATCTGGGAAACAATTGGTATAAATGGCCAAACATGTATTAAAAGTGGCAAAAACAGGTTGAAATATGATTATAAATCTGAGGTGTTAAAATAAATATTATTATAAAGTGGCCAAAAAGGGTATTAAATAATGTTGTATAAATCGTGGTAAAATTGGTAAATATGATTATAAATCTGAGGCAACTTGCAGGTTTAAATAAATATTATTATAAATCTGAGGAACTTTAGCAGGTATTAAATAAATATGATTATAAATCTGAGGAACTTTAGCAGGTATAAAATAAAGATGATTATAAATCTGAGGAACTTTAGCAGGTATAAAATAAAGATGATTATAAATCTGAGGAACTTTAGCAGGTATAAAATAAATATGATTATAAATCTGAGGAACTTTAGCAGGTATAAAATAAAGATGATTATAAATCTGAGGAACTTTAGCAGGTATTAAATAAATATTATTATAAATCTGAGGAACTTTAGCAGGTATTAAATAAATATGATTATAAATCTGAGGAACTTTAGCAGGTATAAAATAAATATTATTATAAATCTGAGGAACTTTAGCAGGTATAAAATAAATATTATTAACACCAATTTCAACCCAACAGTATCTGGCTAATGAGGTAGCTGTTAGCCAGGATGCTAGCACAAATGCTACTGGTCCAACACACACACACACACGCACACACACACACACGCACACACACACACACACTCTGATATCAGTAAATCACAGCTGGGGAGGGAACAGTCTCTGGGTCTTCAGGGGTCCAGCCAGATCCCCAAGGCTCACTAGTGGGCCCTGGCACACCATCTGAGAACCCCTGATCTTGTAGTGGCCGAGTCCAGTTCACCTAAAACTCAACATGAGAGGAATGTTCTGGAGTTTTAGGTGAACTCATTCTAACATTCTTCTACCGCTGGTCTTCAGTGAACCAGGAGGTCTGGATCCATGTGGTCCCCCCATGTGGACTCTGTAAACACGACCCCATTAGAAGGTACCTGCACATGGAACACGTCTCCTCGCGCACAGACAGGTCCATCCCGTCCAAAGACCCTAATGACCCACGATCACTCCGTCAGCGCGCCCTCTGATTGGCTGCCTGCTGCTGTTCACGTGAAGGCCGTGTGGCTCTTTGAAGCCGCGAGAGGGAGATGAGCCATTTGTTTGGTTCTCCGGAGAGGAGCGCGAGCGGCAGACCTGGATGGACCTAAATCTGGAACTTCAGGAGATGATAGAGGAGCTGAACCCAGACCAAGTCCACTAAAGTCTGCTGAGTCCGCATCAAGAGGGGGCTACCGAGGACCGAGAGGAGCGGCTCAGACCGGGTCTTTGTTCAGGTAAGTCCGCCGGGATCAGAGGAGGATTTAGAAACGTCCAGAATCCAAGTTAGGAGCTGGTCCATGGAGTCAGGACAGAAACTAAAAACTAAAACCAGACGGTAGGACCAGGTCTAAAGAGTAAAACCAGGTCTAAAGAGTAAAACCAGGTCTAAAGAGTAAAACCAGGTCTAAAGAGTAAAACCAGGCAACATGGACAGGTGGGTAAAATAAATATTATTATAAATCTGAACCCGCATTTTTTATTATAAATCTGAGCGGACACGAGGAGCCACTTCCGTGTTATCAGCCGAGGAGAAACCAGGGGAACTTTAGCAGGTATTAAATAAATATGATTATAAATCTGAGGAACTTTAGCAGGTATTAAATAAATATTATTATAAATCTGAGGAACTTTAGCAGGTATTAAATAAATATGATTATAAATCTGAGGAACTTTAGCAGGTATTAAATAAATATTATTATAAATCTGAGGAACTTTAGCAGGTATAAAATAAATATTATTATAAATCTGAGGAACTTTAGCAGGTATAAAATAAATATGATTATAAATCTGAGGAACTTTAGCAGGTATAAAATAAATATTATTATAAATCTGAGGAACTTTAGCAGGTATAAAATAAATATGATTATAAATCTGAGGAACTTTAGCAGGTATAAAATAAATATGATTATAAATCTGAGGAACTTTAGCAGGTATAAAATAAAGATGATTATAAATCTGAGGAACTTTAGCAGGTATTAAATAAATATGATTATAAATCTGAGGAACTTTAGCAGGTATTAAATAAATATGATTATAAATCTGAGGAACTTTAGCAGGTATTAAATATTATTATAAATCTGAGGAACTTTAGCAGGTATAAAATAAATATTATTATAAATCTGAGGAACTTTAGCAGGTATTAAATATGATTATAAATCTGAGGAACTTTAGCAGGTATAAAATAAAGATGATTATAAATCTGAGGAACTTTAGCAGGTATTAAATATGATTATAAATCTGAGGAACTTTAGCAGGTATTAAATATGATTATAAATCTGAGGAACTTTAGCAGGTATTAAATATTATTATAAATCTGAGGAACTTTAGCAGGTATAAAATAAATATTATTATAAATCTGAGGAACTTTAGCGGGTATAAAATAAATATTATTATAAATCTGAGGAACTTTAGCAGGTATTAAATATGATTATAAATCTGAGGAACTTTAGCAGGTATAAAATAAAGATGATTATAAATCTGAGGAACTTTAGCAGGTATAAAATAAATATTATTATAAATCTGAGGAACTTTAGCAGGTATAAAATAAATATTATTATAAATCTGAGGAACTTTAGCAGGTATAAAATAAAGATGATTATAAATCTGAGGAACTTTAGCAGGTATTAAATATTATTATAAATCTGAGGAACTTTAGCAGGTATTAAATAAATATTATTATAAATCTGAGGAACTTTAGCAGGTATAAAATAAATATTATTATAAATCTGAGGAACTTTAGCAGGTATTAAATATTATTATAAATCTGAGGAACTTTAGCAGGTATTAAATATTATTATAAATCTGAGGAACTTTAGCAGGTATTAAATAAATATTATTATAAATCTGAGGAACTTTAGCAGGTATTAAATATTATTATAAATCTGAGGAACTTTAGCAGGTATTAAATAAATATTATTATAAATCTGAGGAACTTTAGCAGGTATTAAATATTATTATAAATCTGAGGAACTTTAGCAGGTATTAAATAAAGATGATTATAAATCTGAGGAACTTTAGCAGGTATTAAATAAAGATGATTAAGATTATTTAATTAAGATAACCCTGAAAATAAAGAAAAAACTAAACCTAACTTATAATAAAATAGTTTATTTTACTTTAATAGACTTAATGTAGTAGATAAAGTCTAAAATAGCTGATTAAATGTAAAAACCTCTCCAGCTGAAGGTTGTCAGGCAGAAATCCTCCTAAAACCTGAGCGTTTATCTGAAATTCATTTTTAGTTTCACCTGTTTGTGGTTTATCAGTCAGATGATCTGACTATTATTCAGTCTTGTCTTTGATCAGGATGGTTTTTACCAAAAAATCATGTCTGCAAATGAAGGCAACAGGCTTACCTTACAGAGGAACAGACTCAAAATATAGATTTTTAAAACTGTGTACATTTTGAGTGTTTGACCAGTTGATAGTAGGGCTGGACAATTAATCCAAATGTAGCTTAAATCACAATGAGACCCACTGTAATTTTCAAATCTCAGAGGGTGCAATACCTCTGTGACCTGAAATGTGTTTTTAAATACCAGTTGAATACATTTTTTTAAGCAGAGGTGTAAATAATGCAAACATTCAAGTGTCCATATTTTCTAGAGTCATTGACAAAAGTTCCTACTTTCCTTGTTTTTGTACATTTTTGTCTGCTTCAAAATAAGAAATCCATAAAGTCATCACTCCTTTCAATACAATTCATATCAAATTTGCAATTAAGGACAAATAATTGCAAAAATACATTTGTTAGATTTTTGCTTTGAAATTTTTAGATATTTTTGCAGAAATTTGAGAAATTTATTTTGATATTCTTAGAAATTTGATTTGAATTTGGGAGGGGGGGGGTTGCTTTAAAAGTTTAAAGTATCTCCTTGAAAATTTGACTAATTTATTTGTCAATTTTGGGAAATTTGTTTCAAATTTCTGGGGGAATTAGCTTTAAAACTTTCAGGTAATTTCAAGAAAATTTGAGAAATTTATTTGTAAATTTTTAAGAAGTTGTTTTTTTTGGGGGGGTGGGGGTTGATTTGATTTTATAAAAATTTGAGGAATTTATTTTTAATTTTTGGGGAATTTAATTTGATTTTTTGGGTGGTGGGCAGGTTTTTAATTTTTAGTCATTGTCTTAGAAGTTTGTCTTAGATTTTGGGAGATTGGATATAAATTTCTTTGTGTGTTATAATCTAGAATGGTTTATAAGATGAGGAACCTGAAGAATAATCACGTTAAATTGCAATCGCAATGTTGGGTGAAAAAAATCTCAATTAGATTATTTTCCTAGATCGTTCAGCCCTAGTTGATAGGAGGTGGTTCAGTCGGTAGAAATGGCATTAGTCATGCAGAGAAATACAGTAAACTCCTTTTTCTGATAATGGACCTGATAACTGGCCTTAACAATTTAAGGCCAGGTATAAACTAAATTTTCACCAAAAGTTCTGGAGATCCCGGAAAAATTCCCTTTAAAATAATGAAGGATTCTCAAAACATAAAAAAATTCCCTGAATTACAAAAAAAAAAAAAAAAAATCTGTAAAATTTAAAAATTCTTTCCAAATTCTCCCCAAATCTCCTCAAATATTCCCCAAATGTTTCAGTTATGTTTTCTGAAAAGGCCTAAAGATTTACATAAAGTTTTCACATAAAATCACATAAAATTCCTGAAAAAAATCAAGAAAATTGCCCAAAAATTTCCAATCAAATAAAACAGAAATGTACAAATAAATTCCATCCACATTTTCCAGGAAAAATTCCAAACATGTTCCCTCCATAATCCAAGCAAATTCCCTAAAAGTTCCATAAAAATTAGGAAAATTTCAAAGAATATCCCCTACACACATTTCCAATCAAATCCCCAAATTTTTACTAATAAATTCTTTAAATTCCCATAAAAGTACCTAAAATTAACTTTAAACTTTTATAAAAATTCTGGACAAATACCTCTAAAGTTGGAATAGCAGAAAGTGTTACTGTGTTGTAGGAAAGTGAAAATGCAGAGATGTCCTCTAATGTGGGTCTCAGGAGGATATGAGGCTGATAAATTCTAGTTCTTACAGATCAGCCTCATATTTATTTATTTTAATAAAATAAATAAATATGAGGCTGATAAATTCTAGTTCTTACAGATCAGCCTCATATTTATTTATTTTAATAAAATAAATAAATATGAGGCTGATAAATTCTAGTTCTTACAGATCAGCCTCATATTTATTTATTTTAATAAAATAAATAAATATGAGGCTGATAAATTCTAGTTCTTACAGATCAGCCTCATATTTATTTATTTTATTTTATTAAAATAAAAAATATGAGGCTGATGAATTCTAGTTCTTACAGATCAGCCTCATATTTATTTATTTTAATAAAATAAAATAAATATAAGGCTGATGAATTCTAGTTCTTACAGATCAGCCTCATATTTATTTATTTTAATAAAATAAAATAAATATAAGGCTGATAAATTCTAGTTCTTACAGATCAGCCTAATATTTATTTATTTTATTTTATTAAAATAAATAAATATGAGGCTGATGAATTCTAGTTCTTACAGATCAGCCTCATATTTATTTATTTTATTAAAATAAATAAATATGAGGCTGATGAATTCTAGTTCTTACAGATCAGCCTCATATTTATTTATTTTATTAAAATAAATAAATATGAGGCTGATAAATTCTAGTTCTTACAGAGACTGATCAGTGATGAATTAGCTCTAATTTTAGGCCAGATTTAAATAAATATCATTATCACTGGGGCTTAGAGGAGATATTTCTGTAAACTGGGGTTATCCAACCACTGTTTTAGTTCGCTTCTAACTCTATACTGCCATGAATTTATGACTTTAAAAACATTACATTTTTGAGTTTATTATGCTAAAAGTTTTGACTTTTTAAACTTGGAAACTTAGTTTTTTCTTTATACATTTGCAATTTTTTTTAAAAACTCTGAGTTTGGTTTCTTTTTAAAATCCAACATTATTATGCTGTAGAATTTTTTTTTTTAACTGATGAATCCTCTCCATTTATTTATTTATGTTTTTGTATAGTTCCCCTGATATCCTGTCATACATTCTGTCTTCAATCATGGTTTTAAAATCATCATTTAACATAAATCTCCACATTAAGGAGTGTTGGTTGCCTTTTTTTAAATTAAATTTTGTGTTTTGATCATAAAAGGAAGATCAAAGAAAGGAACAGTTGGTGTGTAACATTCTTTTTCCCAGTGTTTGCTGCTTTTTGACCACTTTTGCCGCCTTTAACTTATTTTATTGACACTTTCACCTCTTAGATTGTGGCTCTTGCAAATGTATTTTTCAACAGTTTGGCTCTTTGGTTGAGTAACACTGAGTTATTATGTTAAATTGAATTTTGTGTAGAATGTTATAGTCAGAGTTGTGTCCTTTAATCTTCCTTTTATGAACAGAACAAATAAAAACAAGTAAAAAAATAATCCAAAAGTGATATGAGGTGTTTTAGCCAGAGTTGTTCTGCTGTTTCTGTGACGTTTAGATGATCTGTGGAGGTTTAATGACAGTTTAGGTAACCCTGCCCTACCAGACCGGTGCCTGTTTTTGTTCACGTGACGTATAAACAGAGACTCAAAGGTTGTCTGAGAGCTCCACTGGAAAGTTCTGGTGGTATTTTGGTTCCAGTGTGGCCTGAGGGGGGCGCTGTGCTCTGTTGATACTTGAATCAGGAAGTAAATCCCTTATATGGTCGTGATGCCGTTTAGATAATGTGACCTGAATATTTGTGAGTGTGAATCATGTGATGCATGTGGAGACAAAGATAGCCGTCTTTTATTATTCAGGTCTAACCTGCAGTGTCGTCGCCGTGGTAACAGCTGTATTTGACATTTAACCCTTAAACTTCTCAAAGACAGACGGCGTCAGTGAACGACCTTCATCCATCATACATCAGCGTTAATGTTCATAATCTCTCCTGTTAGTTAACTAACCGCTGACGTTTATCCTGGTACCAGGATCTAAACTTTAGACTCAAACATCCTCAGGGTCTGTTTGGAACCAGACCAGCTAAAGCTGGGGGAGACTCCTGGTACAGGACCAGATTCTGGTCTTCATGGTCTAAAGATGCTGCCAAAGTCCTGCATAGGGGGGTCACGGTTCAGAGGGGTCCTAAACCTCAGTGTTGGGGTCTGTAGTTCTGGTTCGTTCTGTCTTGTGTTGGTGAATCTAACGTTCCTGTTTTTGTGTTCGCTTCTTCTTCATGTGTTAGAAAACAGGCAGGAGCGCTACTGCCCCCTGGATCAGGGTGTGGGTACTGCACAGAGGCCGTGTGTTTCAGACGTTTTTATCACGTGGCTGCATGTTTGAAGGTCAAATGGGAAATCCAAAACCAAGAAACGAGCCGTTTCCTGTGAACCCTTTAAAAACAGGGAACAAGAACCTGTCCTTGGCCATCCAGGCGGTCCACGACATTCAGGGGTTTTTATCTTCTGTTTGATGTTGTTTTCCATTTCTATTTTTTTTTAAATCTCTTTCTGTTTTGCTTTGTTTTTAATTTCTTTGTTTTTTGTTTTCCATTCCTTTTTGGTTTTTTTCAGTCTTTTTTTTCTTGTGTCACTTTTGAATTTTCCACTTCTGTCATTTTTGTCTCTTTTTTGTTTTCCATTTTCCCTTTGGTTTTCCTTCGTTATCTTTTTTTTTTTTGCTTTATTTTTTATGTCTTTGTCTTTTTCTTTCTTTTTCTTTTTTGTTTTCCATCTCATTTTTTGTATGCTTTGTTTTTTTCTTCTTTATTTTTTTATTTTTGTCTTTTTCTTTCTTTTTGTTTTTGTTTTCCATTTCTTGTTTTTAATTTTTCATCTTTTTAATTGCCATTTTCCTTTTATTGACTTTTTATTTTCCATTTTTGTTTTCCTCCTTGTCGTAGTTTTCCACTTTTTTGTCTTTTTTCCATTTCTCCTGTTATAGTTTCCCATTTCTCTTTGTTTTGTTTCTGTTTATTTATGTTTTTATTTATCATAAAAAGAGTTGTAAAGTTATTTTTTTTATCTTATTCTTTTTTCACAACACTTACAGCAGGTCACACAAATAGGAAGAAAAGAATGTTACATCACCAGTTTTGGGTTTTTACTGTTTTTTTAGAACATCAAAGTTAAAAAATGAAAATCTTATTTTTATTTAATCATTCCTCTTTATTTGGAAAACAAAAAAATAGAAAGGGAAACCAAATAATGGCTCGTTGTTTCTGTCTTAATTCCTAAATAATCTGAAGGTCTTTAAGGCCAAGAGAGGATTTTTCGATGGGAGTAGCTCGCTCTTTGATTTTAGATTTCTAATTTAAATAAAATGTGACGGCTGTAAACTCCTCTGACTCTGATCAGTGAGATCTGAGCGATGACTGTTAAAACCCTGACTAGAATCCCGGCATGGTTTAAATCCTGGTAACGCCTCAGCCCTACATTCAGGTTCATATAATCTGTTTTTCTATTCAAACCTCTTAACAGTGGATCTCTACGTCCTCTCTCTCTTTCAGCATCCTGTGCGTTTGGCGTCCAGAGATCACCATGCCGATCGACATGGCGTTACCTCTCTACCTGTCCAAAGACGACTTTGTCTACAGGACGTCCCCTAACTCGTGTAAACCCACTCTGAGCTCCTGTCTGAGGTTTCAGCGGCCTCGCCGCGTGGATCAGGCCGAGCCCGAGGACGGTCGGCCGTCCGGCAGAGACTCCAGGAAACAGAAGAAGCAGGTGACGTTCGCCGACCACAGAGGCCTGTCGCTGACCAAGGTGAAGATCTTCTCTCAGTTCAACGACCCCATCGACATCCCCGTCAGCATCCAGGAGATGTTCAGCTCGTCTCTGTGTCTGAGCCCCGAGGAGGACAAGCTGGTTCTGGACTTCACGCAGCCGTCCTCGGACTACCTGCGCTTCCGCCAGCACCTGGAGCAGAACCTGGTGTGCCTGGAGCACTGCGTGCTGAAGGAGAAGGCGTTGGCGGGAACCGTGAAGGTGAAGAACGTTTCCTTTGAGAAGAGCGTGAAGCTGAGGGTGACCTTTGACACCTGGAAGAGCCACACGGACGTGGACTGCGCGTACGTGAAGGACACGTACCCCGGCTCGCACTACGACACCTTCTCCTTCACCGTGTCTCTGCCGGACCAGCTCGGCCCCGTGGAGCGCGTCGAGTTCGCCATCTGCTACCGGGTGGGAGGGGCGGAGTACTGGGACAGCAACCAGGGGGACAACTACCGGATCGTGTGGTCGTCCATGAAGAGGGAGCACTGGGACCCCTGCAGCCGCCGCAAGGACTCCTTTGACCTTGGGATTCACTTCGACCGCTACGGCAGTCCCACATGCTCACATGGGATCTTCCCTGATTGGCCGAGTTACGCAGGTTACGAGAACAGCGGCCCGTACTACTGAGCATGTCAAGAAGTAGACGCACTTTTGGTTTTTAATGACTGCTGCTCGAACAAACTTCAGACTTTAGCAGCGTTTACCGTCCGTCCTGCTGAGAGGGAAACCAAAACTACTTCCTGTTTGTTAAAGGTTACCTGGTGTTACCTGCTGCTGAACAATCAATAATCAATAATCACTCATCTTTAACAGATAAAGATCATCACTGCTCTCAGTTTCTGTAGAAAGTGTGAACATGTCACTACTAACACTTTTATGACATTATGCCGTTAAAGCGGTAGAATCTGTTATTCTATTGGCCGATGGATAGAAACGTCTAAAACTAATACAAAAAAATAAAAGCCGCCTCTTAGTTCTTTAACACGTCTGTGAGGTCAAAGGTCAGCTAAAGGACAGCTGGGCCAAGGATAGGTGGACTTTATGTTTTCATTTGTAAGATTTCATGTTTTCAACAGACAGAGCATACATTTAAAAATATGACAAAACTAAAAATGATTAAAATCTGTAAATAATGTAGACCTCAGCAACGCTGCACTTTAAACATGGGTGTAGGCCGAGCGGTCAGAGGAACTGTGAAAATGTCAAATAATCATTAATCAATATGAGCCAAAAAGATCAGGACAGCACCAGGATAGTTTCAGCAGAAATAAATACTCAAAGTTTAATTTAATGTAAAATGCTTTCTAAGCAGTATTAAATATGCAGCATCTGATTTCCCGATTTAAAGTCTGTGAGACTAAAACATCTCAGAAATGTTTACAGCTGTATTTTATCTTCATCTACCGGCTTCACCCAACAAACAACTTTCTCTGTTAAAGATCAGAGTTCAGCTTTACATCCAGTCTGACACAGATCTGAACCTTACATAAGGATCAGGTTATGTCACTGAAAACCAACGTCAGTATTGATCCGCTCTGCACAGGAATCAGAGCAGGTCTGAAAACATACCTCTGAGCTGCTCATCGTCTGAAAGGGAACGTTAGAACTGGAAAATAGAACATTAGAACTGGTAATAGAACATTACAACTGGAAAACAGAACATTAGAACTGGAAAATAGAACATATGAACTGGAAAATAGAACATTAGAACTGGTAATAGAACATTAGAACTGGTAATAGAACATTAGAACTGGTAATAGAACATTAGAACTGGTAATAGAACATTAGAACTGGAAAATAGAACATATGAACTGGAAAATAGAACATTAGAACTGGTAACAGAACATTAGAACTGGAAAACAGAACATTAGAACTGGAAAACAGAACATTAGAACTGGAAAATAGAACATTAGAACTGGTAATAGAACATTACAACTGGAAAACAGAACATTAGAACTGGAAAATAGAACATTAGAACTGGTAATAGAACATTACAACTGGAAAACAGAACATTAGAACTGGAAAATAGAACATATGAACTGGAAAACAGAACATTAGAACTGGAAAACAACATTAGAACTGGAAAACAACATTAGAACTGGAAAATAGAACATTACAACTGGAAAACAACATAAGAACTGGAAAACAGAATATTAGAACTGGTAATAGAACATTACAACTGGAAAACAGAACATTAGAACTGGCAAACAGAACATTAGAACTGGCAAATAGAACATTAGAACTGGAAAACAACATTAGAACTGGAAAACAACATTAGAACTGGAAAACAACATTAGAACTGGAAAACAACATTAGAACTGGAAAATAGAACATATGAACTGGAAAACAGAACATTAGAACTGGAAAACAACATTAGAACTGGAAAACAACATTAGAACTGGAAAATAGAACATTACAACTGGAAAACAACATAAGAACTGGAAAACAGAATATTAGAACTGGTAATAGAACATTACAACTGGAAAACAGAACATTAGAACTGGCAAATAGAACATTAGAACTGGAAAACAACATAAGAACTGGAAAACAGAATATTAGAACTGGTAATAGAACATTACAACTGGAAAACAGAACATTAGAACTGGCAAATAGAACATTAGAATTGGTAATAGAATATTAGAACTGGAAAATAGAATATTGGAACTGGAAAACAAAATATTAGAACTGGAAAGTAGAACATTAGAACTGGAAAATAGAACATATGAACTAGAAAACAGAACATTAGAACTGGAAAACAACATTAGAACTGGAAAACAACATTAGAACTGGAAAATAGAACATATGAACTAGAAAACAGAACATTAGAACTGGAAAACAACATTAGAACTGGAAAACAACATTAGAACTGGAAAACAGAACATATGAACTAGAAAACAGAACATTAGAACTGGAAAACAACATTAGAACTGGAAAACAACATTAGAACTGGAAAATAGAACATGAGAACTGGAAAACAGAACATTAGAACTGGTAATAGAACATTACAACTGGAAAACAGAACATTAGAACTGGAAAACAACATTAGAACTGGAAAATAGAACATTACAACTGGAAAACAGATTATTAGAACTGGAAAATAGAACATTGGAACTGGAAAACAAAACATTAGAACTGGAAAACAGAACATTAGAACTGGAAAACAACATTTGAACTGGAAAAAAGAACATTAGAACTGGAAAATAGAATATTGGAACTGGAAAACAAAACATTAGAACTGGAAAATAGAACATTAGAACTGGAAAACAACATTAGAACTGGAAAATAGAACATTAGAACTGGAAAACAGAACATATGAACTGGAAAATAGAACATTAGAACTGGAAAACAACATTAGAACTGGAAAATAGAACATTAGAACTGGAAAATAGAACATTAGAACTGGAAAACAACATTAGAACTGGAATATAGAACATTAGAACTGGAAAACAGAACATTAGAACTGGTAATAGAACATTACAACAGGAAAACAGAACATTAGAACTGGAAAATAGAACATTAGAACTGGAAAACAGAACATTAGAACTGGAAAACAGAACATTAGAACTGGTAATAGAACATTACAACTGGAAAACAGAACATTAGAACTTGAAAATAGAACATTAAAACTGGTAATAGAATATTAGAACTGGAAAATAGAATATTAGAACTGGAAAACAAAACATTAGAACTGGAAAATAGAACATTAGAACTGGAAAACAGAACATTAGAACTGGAAAACAGAACATTAGAACTGGTAATAGAACATTACAACTGGAAAACAGAACATTAGAACTGGAAAACAGAACATTAGAACTGGAAAACAGAACATTAGAACTGGTAATAGAACATTACAACAGGAAAACAGAACATTAGAACTGGAAAATAGAACATTAGAACTGGAAAACAGAACATTAGAACTGGAAAACAGAACATTAGAACTGGTAATAGAACATTACAACAGGAAAACAGAACATTAGAACTGGAAAATAGAACATTAGAACTGGAAAACAGAACATTAGAACTGGAAAACAGAACATTAGAACTGGTAATAGAACATTACAACTGGAAAACAGAACATTAGAACTTGAAAATAGAACATTAAAACTGGTAATAGAATATTACAACTGGAAAATAGAATATTAGAACTGGAAAACAAAACATTAGAACTGGAAAATAGAACATTAGAACTGGTAATAGAATATTACAACTGGAAAATAGAATATTAGAACTGGAAAACAAAACATTAGAACTGGAAAACAGAACATTAGAACTGGTAATAGAACATTACAACTGGAAAACAGAACATTAGAACTTGAAAACAGAACATTAGAACTGGTAATAGAATATTAGAACTGAAGGTTAGGACATCAGCTTAGAAAGTTGTGAGATCAGAGCATAAAGTTAGGACATTAGAACAGAAAGTTAGAACATCAGAGAAGAAAGTTAGGACCTCGGAGCATAAAGTTAGGGCTTTAGAAGAGAGAGTTAAAACTGGAAACGGTTCTGCTTTTGAAAGAATGAGTCAAAATCTCCCTAGCCGACTAATCAGAATCAGGGAGGGTCTGGACTTATGACTCTAACTTTAATCCACAACATTAGAGGACAGACGGTCGTGTCTTCAGGTGCTGCCGCTGCCAGTTTGTTGTTTTCTGAGTGGGATTTCCTTAAAGAAAAATATAAACGTAGCTGTGAAAATCAGCCCTGTTATTACAGCACCACTAGTCCTCCTCACCTGTCCACATCCAGGTGTGTCATCACACAGAAAAAGCTGCTCTAAAACCATAACTATATTTCTCATCACCTCCACTGACCACTGGACATCACGCTGATATTTTAAAGTCAGATTTTAGTGTCTAGACGTGACCTCTGCATCTATCATTGATCAAACCAACTATCCCCACTGAGAGGAGAATAAAAACATGAACAAAAACTGTCACTAGAAACTCTAACGTCTGGATCCATAACTAGAGGATTTTATTGTCACAGATCTTTGTTTTTTATGTCTTTGCCTTAAATCTCCCCCGCCCCTCCTCCTGATGACATGTTCACACTTTTCTACTACAGTTTTTCTCTGATTTTCTTTGACAGCTGAGCAGGACTTTACATGTGATCATTAGAAACAGCATAGAGATTTTAACTGTGTATAATCATAAGGTGTAATCAGTGTTATTTTTAAGTGTATAGTACTGAGTCTTTATTTCTCACTGTCCGTCTCATTTCAAGAGTTCTCCTTCACTGCACGCTGGGTGAACTTCTCTTTGCACATTTTACTGTCATATTTGTACACTTTAGATTCACACTAATCCTCTCACATCATGGTGTAAATGTGGATTTAGAGGAAGGATCCATGTATTTTATGTTTTTATGTCATTTTGTTGTAATGTTCATATCCATGTTCTCCTGTCAGGGATCAGTGTGTCTGAGTTTTTGTGAAGTCTTTACAGAAATGCTGCTGAATAAAGTCCAACATTTTAAAGTTTTGTGCAGTTATTTTATTTTAGTGGACAGGGATAAGGCTGTGAGAATTCAAGTAGGTTTTTCTATTTCAGAACATTTTGTATATAAAGTTCTTGAGTTCAAGGACAAGCAAAAAAAAAAAGTAGTCAAGTTTTTCAAGATTTATCTGCCTATTTTGAAATAAGAGATTGGATCAGACAGTCATTTTTGTTAACAGAATTTACCTGCCAAAAGTAAGATAGTTATTGGCCACAAAATAATCCATTTGAACCAGGAACTATTTAATTTGGTAGTGTTAATTTCATGGCATTAAAAGGATGTAGAGGAACAGATTGCTCTTTGAGCTTGCCTTAAAAAGGGCTCCTCATCTAAGCTCTGCTCCCCCGTCATCTTGTTAAATTATCTTCAAATTTTTCTGTATTCTCTTCATTGATATGCAAGGTTTTTCATATGTAATATGTACACCAAGAACTTTATATCCCTTCATCTCTTTACCCTGACCTACATCCCTTCATCCCTAGACCCTGACCTACATCCCTTCATCCCTAGACCCTGACCTACATCCCTTCATCCTTAGACCCTGACCTACATCCCTTCATCCCTAGACCCTGACCTACATCCCTTCATCCCTAGACCTTACCTCCATCTCTTCATCCCTCAGCCCTTACCTCCATCTCTTCATCCCTTGACACTTCCCTTCTTCCCTTCCTAAAATCTTTTTCTGGTTTTTACCCTGTTCAGCTACTAGTGTTGAAGAATGTGATCTTTTTACAGGAAAAATCCAAACATTTTTAGGAAAATTTAATTTTAAAAGGCTTAAAGTGCGATTCAAGTACATGCAGCACAGGTGGTTACGTGCATATTTGTGTTTTATCAGATATATTCTGTAATGTGAGACACTTCCATCACAGTCAGGTCCATGTTTGGCACAACAGGAACCTTTTTTTCTACAAGCTGATATTCACAGACAAACACTGATAATGACTGCTATTACACCCTGCAGCAGAGAGAGGGTACTGAGAGGGACCAGGGAGATCCATCGTCATAGCTGGTGTTTGTGACAATATGCTGACATATGCCTGTAAATGCATTCTTATATTTCTGAAGATTCTCTCTACATGCAGAGATTCCTTCATGTTCATCTGTACCTTCAGACTGAGGTCAGGAACATGGAGACCTTCATGTTCATCTGTACCTTCAGACTGAGGTCAGGAACATGGAGACCTTCATGTTCATCTGTACCTGCAGACTGAGGTCAGGAACATGGAGACCTTCATGTTCATCTGTACCTGCAGACTGGGGTCAGGAACATGGAGACCTTCATGTTCATCTGTACCTTCAGACTGAGGTCAGGAACATGGAGACCTTCATGTTCATCTGTACCTGCAGACTGAGGTCAGGAACATGGAGACCTTCATGTTCATCTGTACCTTCAGACTGAGGTCAGGAACATGGAGACCTTCATGTTCATCTGTACCCGCAGACTGAGGTCAGGAACATGGAGACCTTCATGTTCATCTGTACCTTCAGACTGAGGTCAGGAACATGGAGACCTTCATGTTCATCTGTACCTGCAGACTGAGGTCAGGAACATGGAGACCTTCATGTTCATCTGTACCTTCAGACTGGGGTCAGGAACATGGAGACCTTCATGTTCATCTGTACCTTCAGACTGGGGTCAGGAACATGGAGACCTTCATGTTCATCTGTACCTGCAGACTGAGGTCAGGAACATGGAGACCTTCATGTTCATCTGTACCTGCAGACTGAGGTCAGGAACATGGAGACCTTCATGTTCATCTGTACCTTCAGACTGAGGTCAGGAACATGGAGACCTTCATGTTCATCTGTACCTGCAGACTGAGGTCAGGAACATGGAGACCTTCATGTTCATCTGTACCTTCAGACTGAGGTCAGGAACATGGAGACCTTCATGTTCATCTGTACCTTCAGACTGAGGTCAGGAACATGGAGACCTTCATGTTCATCTGTACCCGCAGACTGAGGTCAGAAACATGGAGACCTTCATGTTCATCTGTACCTGCAGACAAAAGAGACTCTATTTAATTCTGACTTGAAGGAGAAATATTTATGCACTGACTGATTTTTATTTAATGACATTACTTTGTAGAAATGTGTTTTCACTTTGACATTAAAGAGGGTTTTTTTTTTTTTTCTTTTGTAAAAACACACACATTTTACTGACTATGAAAAAAACACCAAAGAGTAAATCCTCCATGGGCTGAATACTTTTCTGTCTGCTGTATGTTGTTGTGGTTCCACGTTTGTGTTTTTAAGGAAAATAAATCAAAATTTTCTGCATTTACTGGTTTTGTCCTGTAGATGGAGACAGAGTCCTCCGCTTGTTCATGTTCACTGGGCTGAAGAAGAAAGGAAACCGAGATTTCTCTGTAATCATTTCAGACTGTTTTCAGTGTTGTAATAATCTCATTAAAACATGTTACTAAGGTATTTTACCCTCTCTGCAGTGAGACACTGGTTTATTTATTTTCTGAGTTTGTGTTTTCAGTGAGTCTGGATGGTCCTACTGAACGCTTCATAGAGTCATAAATGATTTTTAGTATCTATTTTCCTGTTTCTGTGCTGTTTTGTAGATATTTTTACTAAAAAAGGAACAAACACTTTCACTTCTCCTCACATCCACACAGCAGAGATGTGTTGTCCATGAACGAGTCGGTTCAAAAAGCTGACTCTGTTGCATGACCCAAAGGAGACTTTTCTTCCTTTTATTATTTAATAGATTAAATTACAGGATAATGTGTCACTACAATCTCACTACACGCTGATTCCCTCCAGGTTTTTTCTAGGAGTGCTCAGTAAAATAGGGACATGTTTACTGTGTCCATGAAAAAAAACATATCATATTAACCCTCCTTCATGTTTAATTCACAGCATCATACATCTAAAAACTCTGAGTCTGGATGTTCTGGATGTTTTTAGATGTGGTGGAGGCAGGGAAGATTTGGCACATTTTTCATGGGCACAACCCACATACTCAGCTCTGCTGCTCATCCCACAAATGCATGATCCTTACAAATGTGGCTCCATCTAAAAGGGTAATAAATAGGCTTTCAACGGTATAAGATTTATTACCAAGAAGCATGGTTACAACAAAGAAATAATCTACCAAACAAAAATGTCCTTACTTTCTGTGTTAAGTATATATATATATATATATATATATATATATATATATATATATATATATATATATATTTAAAAAATGTATTAGACCACCTGTCATATCTGTCTCAGAGACCATCCAGCATCATGAAGTGCTTTAATGCGGACTCTTTCATTTTCAGTCAGCTCTCCACGTTTTACCATTTTGAACAGGAATGAGGAATTTCAAACTGAATTTACCCAAATTTGAGCCGGCTCACTGGGCTTCTCTGAGAAGTCAGAAATGAATCAAGCATATCATTCAACCACTAAAACTCATTTTTCTGTTCAGGAATGACAGTAAATAACTATAATTTGACATATTAATCAAGAAATATTCATGTGCTTTACTATTTTTTCAGTTTTTTTGTAAATCAGTAAATTGGAAAATTCATGGATAACAATAATTATTTTATTTTAGCATTAAAAATATCATTTGGGTTAAAGAGCTTCTACATATTGGTGTATTAACCATTGCAGAAACATAAAAAAGATTTTGGTAATTACCAATGCTGTTAATTTAGGACAGCTGTGGCAGAAACCTTACTTTGGGTGGTGGTCTAATACATTTGTTAAGCACTGTATATATGTAGAAAATTTATTACAGCAAATAAAACAAGAATAAATAAATAGATGTATGTGCTTTTTGGTCCATTTTTGAGCCCAAACATTAAATGTTTTCAGTCCTGAAATATGTAATTTCCTTACATTTAGGCCAAATAAATAAATATGGAAATGTGATTTTTATCTATTTATTTATTTATTTTGTTCCATCTTGCCCAGTACTTTGTTCCAAGTGAAGAGCCCTTTGGGATCTGAAAGAGCCAAAATATGTCTCCGTAGGCCGGCGTGCCGGGCGATGACGTCGCCCGTGATGGACTCCTGTCGGGGTCAGGCCGGGCTGTGTGACGCGCTGCTCGGGCTTCATTGTGTGCGAGGTGGCGCAGGAGAAAAGGATGCCTCCGTGGACACGCTCGCTCCTCCCGCCGCCGTTAAACCGTGAGAACCTTCCCTTTGTCTCCGAGGACAGCGCTGATTAGTGAAGGACACCGTCCACCATGCTGGCCGCTGCGTCTCCATGAAAACTCTCCATGAAAACAAGGAGCAGGAGGAGGAGGAGGAGGAGGGGGGCTCCGCCATGGAGGACAAGGAGAACAATCTAAAGACGGCCAGGATGTGGAGTGCTTTAATGCCGCCCTCCGCTCCAGGAAGCTGCGGAATGAGCAACCTGCGCCAGCTCACGCTGTGCTCCAAAGACAACCAGATCATCCTGCCGGAGCTCTGCATCAGCCACAATAAGATCCAGAGCCTGCCGCCTCACATCGGAGCTCTGCAGCTCCTGGAGGAACTGGACATCAGCTTCAACGATCTACGAGATCTGCCGAAGACCTTCTCCAGCCTCGGCAGGCTGCGGACTGTGGATGCGGATCACAACAAGCTGAACCAGTTCCCTGCGGAGATCCTGGCCCTGAGCGAGCTGGAGGAGCTGGACTGCTCCGGGAACAAGTTCGAGGTGTTGCCGGCCGACATCAAGAAGCTGCAGTCCGTGCAGATCCTGTGGCTCAGCAGCCTGCACATGAGTTATTTTGTTCCATCTTGCCCAGTACTTTGTTCCAAGTGAAGAGCCCTTTGGGATCTGAAAGAGTCGGTTCTTGTTATTGAGCCAAATGATCCGGATCACTAAACTGAGCCGAACTTCCCACCACTCTTCCCCACGCAGCAGGAGGGAGGAGAAAGGGAGGAAGGGAGGAGATCCACGGAGGAGGGCTCAGAGATCTGACGCAGTGTGAGCGGCTCTGCCTCACTTCCACTGCCCGCTCCTAGGAAGACGCTCGGCGGATCAAAGTCGGACTTTTACCCCGGGAATATGTCTCCGTAGGCCGGCGTGCCGAGGCGATGACGTCGCCCGTGATGGAGAGAGCGAACCCGCGGCTCCGGAGCTCCTGTCGGGGGTCAGGCCGGGCTGTGTGACGCGCTGCTCGGGCTTCATTGTGTGCGAGGTGGCGCAGGAGAAAAGGATGCCTCCGTGGACACGCTCGCTCCTCCCGCCGCCGTTAAACCGTGAGAACCTTCCCTTTGTCTCCGAGGACAGCGCTGATTAGTGAAGGACACCGTCCACCATGCTGGCCGCTGCGTCTCCATGAAAACTCTCCATGAAAACAAGGAGCAGGAGGAGGAGGAGGAGGAGGGGGGCTCCGCCATGGAGGACAAGGAGAACAATCTAAAGACGGCCAGGATGTGGAGGGATGCCGCCCTCCGCTCCAGGAAGCTGCGGAGCAACCTGCGCCAGCTCACGCTGTGCTCCAAAGACAACCAGATCATCCTGCCGGAGGACATGGCGGAGATCGAGGTGCTCAACCTGGGGAACAACTCCCTGCAGGAGCTCCCGGAGGGGCTGGGATCCTCCCTGAACAACCTGCGCATCCTGGTGCTCCGCAGGAACAAGTTCTCTGCGGTTCCTTGGGTGGTGTTTGAGCTGGGCCAGCTGGTGGAGCTCGACATGAGCCACAACTGCCTGAGGAGCCTCTCTGAGGGGGTGGGCCAGCTGAAGGGGCTGAAGAAGCTCTGCATCAGCCACAATAAGATCCAGAGCCTGCCGCCTCACATCGGAGCTCTGCAGCTCCTGGAGGAACTGGACATCAGCTTCAACGATCTACGAGATCTGCCGAAGACCTTCTCCAGCCTCGGCAGGCTGCGGACTTTGGATGCGGATCACAACAAGCTGAACCAGTTCCCTGCGGAGATCCTGGCCCTGAGCGAGCTGGAGGAGCTGGACTGCTCCGGGAACAAGTTCGAGGTGTTGCCGGCCGACATCAAGAAGCTGCAGTCCGTGAAGATCCTGTGGCTCAGCAGCCTGCACATGAGCACCTTACCCGAGTCCTTCTGTCAGCTGACTCACCTGGAGAGTCTGATGCTGGACGGGAACAACCTCCGGATTCTCCCTGCCGCCTTCGGTCGCCTACAGAGACTCAAAATGGTCAACCTGTCCTCCAACCAGTTCGAGAACTTCCCCCAGGTGATCCTGAGCATCGCGGGCCTGGAGGAGCTGTACCTCAGCAGGAACAAGCTCACCCACGTCCCCGAGGAGATCGGTCAGCTGGTGTCGCTCGCCAACCTGTGGCTGGACAACAACCGCATCACGTACCTGCCGGACGCCATCGTGGAGCTGGAGAAGCTGGAGGAGCTGGTCCTGCAGGGGAACCAGATCGCCATCCTTCCTGATGACTTTGGAAAGCTGTCCAAGGTGAACATCTGGAAGGTGAAGGACAACCCTCTGATCCAGCCTCCGTATGAGGTCTGCATGAAGGGGATCCCGTACATCGCCGCCTATCAGAAGGAGCTCGCTCACTCGCAGCTCGCCGTGAAACCACGCCTCAAACTGGTCCTGATGGGGGCCAAGAACGCAGGGAAAACCCGCCTGAGGCGGAGCCTGGTGAGCACCCAGCAGGACTTTAAAGGGCCGCAGGGAAACCGGGGGATCGAAGTGACGCACTGGGTGGCGGACGCCGACCGCTGTCTCACCTTTCTGGTTCATGATTTGTCAGGGAAGCAAAACTACGACCTCATCAAACCCTTCTTCCTGTCCCCCGGTGCTCTCTACGTCCTGGTGGTCAACCTCCAGACCTACTCACCCAAAAACTTCTACACCCACGTGGGGTACTTTCTGCACCTCCTCGGGGCCAAGGTGCCCCACGCCGTGGTGTGTCTGGTGGGCACGCACGCAGACGTGTGCGGCGAGGACGAGCTGGAGGAGAAGACGCTGGACATCCACCGACAGATCGGCCTGCAGGAGAAGAGGGACATGGAGGGTCTGAGGGGCCTGGCTCTGCAGGTGAGGACGGGGCGGTTTTCATAGACGGGGGCAGGTGGGTCAGGGTTTTCAGAGCTAGCTGGTTTTCGATCTGGATTTAGAAATTTAAGAGACAGGCCGTCTCCCAGATTCAGTTTAGAAATGTAAACAGCCTTAGTCTCTGATGAAGCCCGCTGTGGGGGACCAGCTATGAGGACAGGGTCCAGTCCCAGACTGTGGAGATGTGGGTCGACACACCTCAGCTCTGCTGCTCATCCCTACTAATGTTTGTTACCTCTTTAGCCTGTTTTTGCCACTTTTGACCATTTTGCCACCTTTAACTAATGTTTGTTACCTCTTTAACCTGTTTTGCTACTTTATGACCATTTTGCCACCTTTAACTAATGTTTGTTACCTCTTTCCTCTTTAACCTGTTTTGCCACTTTTGACCATTTTGCCACCTTTAACTAATGTTGTTACCTCTTTAACCTGTTTTTGCCACTTTTGACCATTTTGCCACCTTTAACTAATTTTATTCCTCCAGAAACCTGTTTTGCCTCTTTTGACCATTTTTGCCACCTTTAACTAATGTTTGTTACCTCTTAATGGGTTTGTTTCACACACTTTTGACCATTTTGCCACCTTTAACTAATGTTTGTTACCTCTTTAACCTGTTTTTGCTACTTTATGACCATATTTGCCACCTTTAACTAATGTTTGTTACAGCTCTTTAACCTGTTGTTGCCACTTTTGCCATTTTTGCCACCTTTAATTAATGTTGTTACCTCTTTAACCTGTTTTGCCACATTTTGACCATTTTTGCCACCTTTAACTAATGTTTGTTACCTCTTTAACCTCATTTTGCCACTTTTGACCATTTTGCCACCTTTAACTAATGTTTGTTACCTCTTTAACCTGTTTTGCCACTTTTTGACCATTTTGCCACCTTTAACTAATGTTTTTTTCCTCTTTAGCCTGTTTTTGCCACTTTTTGACCATTTTTGCCACCTTTAACTAATGTTTGTTACCTCTTTAACCTGTTTTTGCCACTTTTTGACCATTTTTGCCACCTTTAACTAATGTTTTTTTACCTCTTTAACCTGTTTTTGCCACTTTTTAACCATTTTTGCCACCTTTAACTAATGTTTGTTACCTCTTTAACCTGTTTTTGCCACTTTTTGACCATTTTTGCCACCTTTAACTAATGTTTTTTTTTCCTCTTTAGCCTGTTTTTGCCACTTTTTGACCATTTTTGCCACCTTTAACTAATGTTTGTTACCTCTTTAACCTGTTTTTGCCACTTTTTGACCATTTTTGCCACCTTTAACTAATGTTTGTTACCTCTTTAACCTGTTTTTGCCACTTTTTGACCATTTTTGCCACCTTTAACTAATGTTTTTTACCTCTTTAACCTGTTTTTGCCACTTTTTGACCATTTTTGCCACCTTTAACTAATGTTTGTTACCTCTTTAACCTGTTTTTGCCACTTTTTGACCATTTTTGCCACCTTTAACTAATGTTTGTTACCTCTTTAACCTGTTTTTGCCACTTTTTGACCATTTTTGCCACCTTTAACTAATGTTTGTTACCTCTTTAACCTGTTTTTGCCACTTTTTGACCATTTTTGCCACCTTTAACTAATGTTTGTTACCTCTTTAACCTGTTTTTGCCACTTTTTGACCATTTTTGCCACCTTTAACTAATGTTTGTTACCTCTTTAACCTGTTTTTGCCACTTTTTGACCATTTTTGCCACCTTTAACTAATGTTTTTTTTTCCTCTTTAGCCTGTTTTTGCCACTTTTCACCGCTTTGATCATGGCTCTTGCTAAAGTTTGTTTCAAAACTGTGTGTCTTTGGTTGAGCAGGGTTGAGTAACACTGGTGTAGATGCTGTGGTGGTGGGTGTGGTAGATGGGGTCATCCAACCTGTCTAAGTTAGTTTATAGGTTTATAGGTAGCTTTATAAGTTAGTTATATTTTTGTGCTCTGCATGTGTGCAGGAAGAGTTCAGGGCGTTAGAGACGGATAGCTGCAGAATAAAACGAAGTTAAAATGAGCGCCATGTTTCAGAGGAAACGCTGCTCCTTAAATAAGCATTCATGCTCGACCAGCGGTTCTCAGCCTTTTCAGTCCAGGACCCCCAAAATAAAGGTGCCAGAGACCAGGGACCCCCACTGGACCTGAAGGTGGTTGAACAGCCATGAAGGTTGTAGAATAGTCATGTGGAGACAAGGCCGCCCGTTAGGGGATAAAGGGGAGAGCTTTAACCTGAAAAATAACCACTCTCACCAAAGAAGAAAGCATATTTTTATTCATCTGTGTGGTAGATAGCCTTCTTAAAAATGAGTTTGAATCCCTTTTGTTAAAAACAGAAATAAAATAAATGGCTAGAATAGGTTAATAATGGCAAAAACTGGTGGAAAAGGCAATGAAACTGGATTTAAAAGTAGCAGATATTGGTTAGAAGTGGCAAAAATTTGATAAAATTGGCAAAAAAATAAGCAAAAAGTGGAGCAAATCTGATGAAGCGGAGAAAAACAGGCATAGATATTGGTGAATTAAAAAGTGGATGAAATGACTTTAAAGTGGCAAAAATGGGTGGAAAATTTGGTGAAATGGGATAGAAAATTGATATAAACTGGCAAAAAGGGTTGGTTAAGAGAAAAATGGGCAGAAATGGGTTAAACTGGCAAAAATGAGCATATCAAATAGTGAAATGTGGTTAAAATGGGCGTGAAGTGTGGTAAAAAGTGGTTAATAGAGGAAATAATGGGTCAACAGAGGCAACAACAACAGGTGTAAAGTGACGCTGACAGGCAGAAAAAAAGAGTTGGAAAGGGTTTGAAATGGGAAAAATGGTTTTAAAGTGGCAGAAATGTGTTAAATGGGCAAAGTTAGTGTAGGCAACAGTGTAATTTAGAAATATTCGTAGGTTTTTTAGGGCATCTTATGACCGCCTCTCAGCGTCTCACGACCCCCATGGAGGTCCCGACCCCAACGTTGAGAACCACTGCTGTATATGATAAGAAACTAATAGATCTGTTGGAATCATGACCTTTGACCTGCTTAACTCCAGATCTACTCAGATTAGACCAGTAGTTCTCACCTGGTCAGGAATCAGGACCCAACACGCCTGCTGAGGAGACCTGAATATTTAAGAACCACTCACATTTCTCCACTGAAGACACAGGATGAAACAGTCAGATTATTACAGAAGAACAAGCATGCATCTTATTTCACTAAAGTTACTAAGACTGCACGTACATTTGGTATTTTTAGAGGAGTTTTGTTGATATCTTTAGAAAATCTGCAGAGTTATCTACAGAAAAAGGAGATCAGTAAACAGAAATACAGAGATGAATACTTACATTTCCTCATCATCACAGAAAACCTAAAAATGCATGCAGAAATGTACGGTTTGTCCACTTTGGGCTTCCGTAAACAGACTTTTGGACCACGTGTTCCCCTGACCCTCTGGCGAGAGCTTTGCAACCTAGTTTGGGTCCTGACCCACCAGTTGAGAACCGCTGGCTCAGCCCTGGTAAACATGGATTGATGGAGTACTGTTAGCAATCCTGAAGGGTCCCGGTTGATAAAGAGTACCATTGAGGGTATTATTATCAATAGTAATGATCGATCCCCATCCCCAGTTCTCATGCGTCCTGGTTTGACCCCCCTCACTCTCTGCAGGTGGACCAGGCGCTGGAGCAGGGCTTCAGCGTGCGCTCCTCCAGCCCCCATGTCCTCTTCTACGGCGTCTCTGACAGGAACCTGAGGCGCAGGAAGAACCAGCTGCAGTTTATGCTGAACCAGCGTCTGCAGATCCTGTCCCCCCTGCTGGCCGTCAGCTGCACCCACAGCCAGAGGAACGTCCAGCGGCTCAGGGAGAAGCTCATGTCGGTGGCCGACCACAGGGACATCTTCCCCAACCTGCACCGGGTCCTGCCCAAGTCCTGGCACATGCTGGAGGAGCTGCACTTTAAGCCCAAAGACCTGTGGCTGTCGTGGTGGGACTCGGCCCGTCTGGGGCTGCAGGCGGGTCTGACCGAGGACCGGCTGCAGAGCGCCCTGTCCTACCTGCACGAGAGCGGGAAGCTGCTGTACTTCGAGGACAGCCCCACCCTGAAGGAGTACGTGTTCCACAACCTGCCGCGCTTCATCGGGATCCTCAACGTGTTCTTCCAGCGGGACGAGTCCTCGCTGCTGGACCGGCTGCTCTCTGAGGGCGAGCGGGGGGACAAGGGGAGGGTGAGTCTGGCGATGGAGGACGAGAAGGGGGAGAGCCTGAGGGTGACTCACCTGCAGCACCACGTGGAGGGCTTCCTGCAGCACGGCCTCCTGCCCTCCAACGTGATCCGGCTGCTGCTGCGCCCGCTGATCGAGACTCAGCAGGACCTTCAGCTCATCATGGAGCTGCTGGAGAAGATGGGCGTCTGTTACTGCATCAACAAGCCCCGCAGCCGCCCGCTCAACGGCGCCACCGCCTGGTACAAGTTCCCCAGCTACGTCAGCAGTGAGGAGCCGCGGGCGGAGGCGGCGGCGGGGGCGAGTCCTCAGCCTTTAAGCCACTTCCTGTCCATGGAGCAGCTGCACATCCAGTACAGCTTTCCCTTTCTGTTCCCCCCGGGTCTGTTCACACGTTTCAGCGTCCAGATCAACAGCCACGTGGTGCAGCGCTCCGACGGACGCCATCAGATCCTTGCCTACAGAGGCAAAGTCCCCGTGGTCATCACACACCGGCCCGCCAAAGGGAAGCCTGTGGCTGAGATGCTGTCCATCGCCAGCCACGCCTCCCTGCCCAACATCTGGACGGCGTGGCAGGCCGTGACGCCGCTGGTGGAGGAGCTGAACGTGCTTCTGCAGGAGTGGCCCGGCCTGCACTACTCCGTAGAGATCCTGTGTTCAAAGTGCCTGAAGAGAGGGTCCAGCAACCCACACGCCTTCCCAGGTAAGCACACCTGCACTCCCACCAAGGCCGCACATGGGGGGGGGGGGGGGGGGGTACTGGGGCCCAGAGATCTGGGGGGTCCATGGAGGTCTGCAAAGTCGTGGTCCAGAGTAGACCTAATCTGTGATCACCATGTTTTGTAATAAACCTGGATCAGAACCTCTTTGAGCAAAGAACAAACATCATTTAGAACCATCTAGACCTTTAACAGCAGGTAGACCCGTTTAGAGAGGTTTATTCTTAACAATGAGGACGGGCTCTGACCTGAGGACCAGGAAAGTAATGTTAGACTTCAGAGACGGGCCATCATGAGCAAAAACACCAGGATGGAAGAAAATAAAGAAGGAAAAATAGGAAACGGGTGGAAAAAACGGCGATAAAGAGTGGCAATGTGGGTGAAAACTAGTAAAACGGTGACAAAAATGTCAAAAAGAAGTGGCAAAAAATGGACAAAAACCATAAAACCATAACCATAAAAAAGGCCAAAAGCTGCTAAACTGGGTTTTAAAAGGAAAGATTCTGACGTCTTCGTCACACAGAACCATCAGCAGGGAGTCTGTCTGCAGGACCGTCTGACTCTGAAACCCTAAAGTGGTCTGTCTGTCCTGCTTTGGATCAGAAACCAGTATCAGTGGTCTGGTTTCCAGTAGCGTGGCCTTCACGTGGCCGCCATCGTGGCGAGGCAGCGACACAGACGCTTAGATAAAGTTTTCCTCCTCCTGAGTCTCTTTAACAAACGCTAGATTTCATTATTTCTTTAGTTTAAATGCCACACAGAGAGTCGGGGACGGGTGATGATCCAGATCAGGGGTTCTCACTGGAGTCTGGATCCTCCTCCTCATCCACCAATGGCGCCCCTTATTTCTGAACATTTTCAATCCCAACCCCACGATTTTAATGAAACAGGACAGTCTGGACCTGAGGTGGAACACAAGACGATTAAAAACTGAAGACTCTGAGGTAAATCCTTCAAAGTAAGAGCACAGTATGGACTTTTACCACACATTTTTAAAGGCACACATCTGTGAGGGGGCACATTGACCCTCCCACCAGAGGAAGTCCTGGTCCTGGTTCCAGCTGATGATGGTGATATGATGTTTTTTCTGAGCGTGCAGAAACGATGAAATCTGAGCCGGTGTCAGAGAGTCTGAGATCTGTCAGAGAGTTCTGGTTTGGCTTTAGGACACGCGGTCTGATAACTGTGTATGATCCAGATCCTTCCTTCAGACCTGAGGTCAGGCCGCTGTGAGGAAGGAGAGCAGATTAATTCAGTGTTTATCTGTTCAGAGGAAGACTGAGAGTGAGTGTAAAATCAGCCGAGGATGCCTGTGCTCCTCCTGACTGTCAGCTGATTCCTCCTCAATGTCTCTGCTGTTTCCTGATTTATTCTTCGACCCGGCGCTCCGTCAGTGTCTCTGCTCGCTGCTCTTCAGTCTGCAGCCTTTCTGTGGAGATGAAAACAATATTTAGGCTTTATTTTTAGACCACATTTTAAATCAAACATGAAAACTGTTGATTCAATGTTTATCCCAGCAGATTTTCATTCCTGGAAGTCTGGAGGAGCTTTAGAGAGTTTAATGACTAATGCACTGGTTTTATGAAGAGTCAGAGATGCTGCTGTAGTCCTGGGTGGAGCATTTATGTTCTTATAGATGTTTGCATATTTTAGCGGGAGTCTGCAGAGTCTGCAGCAGATAGGTCAGAGGTCGTTTACACCAACATGTCTGTCTTCAGGACCTTCCACTGCCTCCTTCATAAGAAACCAAATATTCAAAATCTTTAACCACTTAAGTGAACCTGATGAAGAATTAACTAGAAGTTTATTAGAATTCAAAGATTAGACTGCATTACAGCATTTTTGTCCCAGCTCCACATGTTTGTGACCCACTTTGGGTCCTGACCCACCAGTTGAGAACCTTTAACTAACCCCCAATCTTTCCCCTATGATGACAACTCTTAGAAAAGTGACGGACCTGGTGAAGGAAACGTCAAACATGTTGTCAACCTTAGCTCCAGAGGGATGTTTAAGCAAAATATATGAAACATATATATATATATATGAGCTAAAACGTTCCATCCTTGCCTTCTAACATGATGTCATGCTCTTAAGCATACAAAACATTCCCTCTTGGCTTTTGAAGATGATGTCCTCCTTTCAAATTTACAAAACATTCCATCCTTGCCTTTAAAGGTATATTTCTTTAAAGTCTGTAAAACATTCCATCCTGTTGATGCCACAGTTAAAAGTCTAAAACATTCCTTTCTGTTGGTGCCACAGTTAAAAGTCTAAAACATTCCATCCTGTTGGTGCCACAGTTAAAAGTCTAAAACATTCCATCCTGTTGGTGCCACAGTTAAAAGTCTAAAACATTCCATCCTGTTGATGCAACAGTTAAAAGTCTAAAACATTCCATCCTGTTGATGCAACAGTTAAAAGTCTAAAACATTCCATCCTGTTGGTGCCACAGTTAAATGTCTAAAACATTCTGTTCTGTTGATGCCACAGTTAAAAGTCTAAAACATTCCTCTCTGTTGATGTCACAGTTAAAAGTCTAAAACATTCCTTTCTGTTGGTGCCACAGTTAAAAGTCTAAAACATTCCTTTCTGTTGATGCCACAGTTAAAAGTCGAAAACATTCTGTTCTGTTGATGCCACAGTTAAAAGTCTAAAACATTCCATCCTGTTGGTGCCACAGTTAAAAGTCTAAAACATTCTGTTCTGTTGATGCCACAGTTAAAAGTCTAAAACATTCCTCTCTGTTGATGTCACAGTTAAAAGTCTAAAACATTCCTTTCTGTTGATGCCACAGTTAAAAGTCTAAAACATTCCTTTCTGTTGATGCCACAGTTAAAGGTCTAAAACATTCTGTTCTGTTGATGCCACAGTTAAAAGTCTAAAACATTCCTTTCTGTTGATGCCACAGTTAAAAGTCTAAAACATTCCATCCTGTTGATGCCACAGTTAAAAGTCTAAAACATTCCTTTCTGTTGATGCAACAGTTAAAAGTCTAAAACATTCCTTTCTGTTGATGCCACAGTTAAGTCTAAAACATTCCTTTCTGTTGATGCCACAGTTAAAAGTCGAAAACATTCTGTTCTGTTGATGCCACAGTTAAAAGTCTAAAACATTCCTTTCTGTTGATGTCACAGTTAAAAGTCTAAAACATTCCTTTCTGTTGATGCCACAGTTAAAAGTCTAAAACATTCCTTTCTGTTGATGCCACAGTTAAAAGTCTAAAACATTCCTTTCTGTTGATGCCACAGTTAAAAGTCTAAAACATTCCTTTCTGTTGATGCCACAGTTAAAAGTCGAAAACATTCTGTTCTGTTGATGCCACAGTTAAAAGTCGAAAACATTCCTTTCTGTTGGTGCCACAGTTAAAAGTCTAAAACATTCCTTTCTGTTGATGCCACAGTTAAAAGTCGAAAACATTCTGTTCTGTTGATGCCACAGTTAAAAGTCTAAAACATTCCTTTCTGTTGGTGCCACAGTTAAAAGTCTAAAACATTCCATCCTGATGGTGCCACAGTTAAAAGTCTAAAACATTCCTTTCTGTTGATGTCACAGTTAAAAGTCTAAAACATTCCTTTCTGTTGATGTCACAGTTAAAAGTCTAAAACATTCCTTTCTGTTGATGCCACAGTTAAAGGTCTAAAACATTCTGTTCTGTTGATGCCACAGTTAAAAGTCTAAAACATTCCATCCTGTTGATGCCACAGTTAAAAGTCGAAAACATTCTGTTCTGTTGATGCCACAGTTAAAAGTCTAAAACATTCCATCCTGTTGATGCAACAGTTAAAAGTCTTAAACATTCCATCCTGTTGATGCAACAGTTAAAAGTCTAAAACATTCCATCCTGTTGGTGCCACAGTTAAATGTCTAAAACATTCTGTTCTGTTGATGCCACAGTTAAAAGTCTAAAACATTCCTCTCTGTTGATGTCACAGTTAAAAGTCTAAAACATTCCTTTCTGTTGGTGCCACAGTTAAAAGTCTAAAACATTCCTTTCTGTTGATGCCACAGTTAAAAGTCGAAAACATTCTGTTCTGTTGATGCCACAGTTAAAAGTCTAAAACATTCCATCCTGTTGGTGCCACAGTTAAAAGTCTAAAACATTCCTTTCTGTTGATGTCACAGTTAAAAGTCTAAAACATTCCATCCTGTTGGTGCCACAGTTAAAAGTCTAAAACATTCCTTTCTGTTGATGCCACAGTTAAAAGTCTAAAACATTCCTTTCTGTTGATGTCACAGTTAAAAGTCTAAAACATTCCTTTCTGTTGATGTCACAGTTAAAAGTCTAAAACATTCCTTTCTGTTGATGTCACAGTTAAAAGTCTAAAACATTCCATCCTGTTGGTGCCACAGTTAAAAGTCTAAAACATTCCTTTCTGTTGATGTCACAGTTAAAAGTCTAAAACATTCCTTTCTGTTGATGCCACAGTTAAAAGTCTAAAACATTCCTTTCTGTTGATGTCACAGTTAAAAGTCTAAAACATTCCTTTCTGTTGATGTCACAGTTAAAAGTCTAAAACATTCCTTTCTGTTGTTGCCACAGTTAAAAGTCTAAAACATTCCATCCTGTTGGTGCCACAGTTAAATGTCTAAAACATTCTGTTCTGTTGATGCCACAGTTAAAAGTCTAAAACATTCCTCTCTGTTGATGTCACAGTTAAAAGTCTAAAACATTCCTTTCTGTTGGTGCCACAGTTAAAAGTCTAAAACATTCCTTTCTGTTGATGCCACAGTTAAAGGTCTAAAACATTCTGTTCTGTTGATGCCACAGTTAAAAGTCTAAAACATTCCTTTCTGTTGATGCCACAGTTAAAAGTCTAAAACATTCCTTTCTGTTGATGCCACAGTTAAAAGTCTAAAACATTCCTTTCTGTTGATGTCACAGTTAAAAGTCTAAAACATTCCTTTCTGTTGATGTCACAGTTAAAAGTCTAAAACATTCCATCCTGTTGGTGCCACAGTTAAAAGTCTAAAACATTCCTTTCTGTTGATGTCACAGTTAAAAGTCTAAAACATTCCTTTCTGTTGATGCCACAGTTAAAAGTCTAAAACATTCCTTTCTGTTGATGTCACAGTTAAAAGTCTAAAACATTCCTTTCTGTTGATGTCACAGTTAAAAGTCTAAAACATTCCTTTCTGTTGTTGCCACAGTTAAAAGTCTAAAACATTCCATCCTGTTGGTGCCACAGTTAAATGTCTAAAACATTCTGTTCTGTTGATGCCACAGTTAAAAGTCTAAAACATTCCTCTCTGTTGATGTCACAGTTAAAAGTCTAAAACATTCCTTTCTGTTGGTGCCACAGTTAAAAGTCTAAAACATTCTGTTCTGTTGATGCCACAGTTAAAAGTCTAAAACATTCCATCCTGTTGATGCCACAGTTAAAAGTCTAAAACATTCCTTTCTGTTGATGCCACAGTTAAAAGTCTAAAACATTCCTTTCTGTTGATGCCACAGTTAAAAGTCTAACACAAACCTTTCTGTTGATGCCACAGTTAAAAGTCTAAAACATTCCTTTCTGTTGATGCCACAGTTAAAAGTCTAAAACATTCCTTTCTGTTGATGCCACAGTTAAAAGTCGAAAACATTCTGTTCTGTTGATGCCACAGTTAAAAGTCTAAAACATTCCTTTCTGTTGGTGCCACAGTTAAAAGTCTAAAACATTCCTTTCTGTTGATGCCACAGTTAAAAGTCGAAAACATTCTGTTCTGTTGATGCCACAGTTAAAAGTCTAAAACATTCCATCCTGTTGATGCCACAGTTAAAAGTCTAAAACATTCCTTTCTGTTGATGCCACAGTTAAAAGTCTAAAACATTCCTTTCTGTTGATGCCACAGTTAAAAGTCGAAAACATTCCTTTCTGTTGATGCCACAGTTAAAAGTCTAAAACATTCCTTTCTGTTGATGCCACAGTTAAAAGTCTAAAACATTCCTTTCTGTTGATGCCACAGTTAAAAGTCGAAAACATTCTGTTCTGTTGATGCCACAGTTAAAAGTCTAAAACATTCCTTTCTGTTGATGCCACAGTTAAAAGTCTAAAACATTCCTTTCTGTTGATGCCACAGTTAAAAGTCGAAAACATTCTGTTCTGTTGATGCCACAGTTAAAAGTCTAAAACATTCCTTTCTGTTGATGCCACAGTTAAAAGTCTAAAACATTCTGTTCTGTTGATGCCACAGTTAAAAGTCTAAAACATTCCATCCTGATGGTGCCACAGTTAAAAGTCTAAAACATTCCTTTCTGTTGATGTCACAGTTAAAAGTCTAAAACATTCCTTTCTGTTGATGTCACAGTTAAAAGTCTAAAACATTCCTTTCTGTTGATGTCACAGTTAAAAGTCTAAAACATTCCTTTCTGTTGATGCCACAGTTAAAAGTCTAAAACATTCCTTTCTGTTGATGCCACAGTTAAAAGTCGAAAACATTCTGTTCTGTTGATGCCACAGTTAAAAGTCTAAAACATTCCTTTCTGTTGGTGCCACAGTTAAAAGTCTAAAACATTCCATCCTGTTGGTGCCACAGTTAAAAGTCTAAAACATTCCTTTCTGTTGATGTCACAGTTAAAAGTCTAAAACATTCCTTTCTGTTGATGTCACAGTTAAAAGTCTAAAACATTCCTTTCTGTTGATGTCACAGTTAAAAGTCTAAAACATTCCTTTCTGTTGATGTCACAGTTAAAAGTCTAAAACATTCCTTTCTGTTGATGTCACAGTTAAAAGTCTAAAACATTCCTTTCTGTTGATGTCACAGTTAAAAGTCTAAAACATTCCTTTCTGTTGGTGCCACAGTTAAAAGTCTAAAACATTCCGCTTCTATAGGATCAGGCTTAAGTGACATCACTGGTATCAGGAATGATGGCTAGTTGGCGCTCTAACGAGCCCGCGATGACGTCGCTAATCCTCTTGGTGTGATGTCATCCTCCTGGTGTGATCATAGCACTGATGCCTAGTGAATCATTTCATGGCTAGGATTGTTTCTGCAGCCTGATAACAGAGAGAGAGAGAGAGAATGAGGGAGGGTTTAGTGCCCGGGCGATCGACCACATCAGGAAATGCTTCAGATTTTCTCTCCCTGGGGGGCCGAATAAAGAAAACAGCTTTTTATCTGGCGCTGTTTGCAGCCAGCCGAGCAGGAATTTCCTCCTCTACAGAGAGATTTGGATTCATTTCACGGCTCTCTGACTGTGCTTGGAATCAGAGCGATAAAGTTGTCAACATTTCAACGCTTAGATACTGCTGAAAGAGAGAGGCTGTCTGTTTTTGTATTAAGTTGTCAACATCAGGAGTTTTCTGCAGCTTTTAGTGGTTAAGATGAAGAACATTGAGAAACGTGGATCATGCATGCAGAATCATTGGTTAAATATGAATGCAGACTGAGAGATGCAGAGGTGGATGTGTCCCACATTTCTGCACAAAACCTCCAGATACTACATTACCCATGATGCAGCTGGAGTCATTACAGCTCTTATTCCTGCATTCAGGGACCATGGTGCCTCCTGACATTCATCCTGCAGTGATTTCTCCTCATGAATGGTTAATAAATCTTTGTTCTGAGGCGTTTTAGCTCCTCCTCCTCTGCTGGCTCTGTTGGCGTGTTTCTGCGTTTCTGTCCTGATCCCCTCGGCTGAGTGCGGGCCGTCAGAACGGTCTGAAAATACAGCAGCAGCATGTTCCAGAGCTCCGAGGTTCTGCAGGCCTTTTATGGACATGATATTTTAGTCTGCAGGCTCCACAGCTGCAGACTAAACACAGATTGCTCTCTGTGCACGGATCGTGTTTAGACCGGGATGCATCCTGTAGTGGATCAGGTCTTCTCTAGCAGCAGAGATCCTGGTCTGAAGGAAATCCATGTTAGACATCTTTAGAACTGACAGGGGTCATTCCTCTCCTCAGACCCTGGACTCAGAAACAGACTCAGGCTGATATTCACTGCTGTGACTGGTCTCTGTAGACTGAAACTGACATGTTTTTAAACTGGCTGATAAGATGTTTGGAAGTATTAGCAGAAATGTTCATTTCTGCCAGTATCGATGGATAATTTGTACTTTAACATCTTTTTCTCATCTCTATGCCAGTGTAGTCTCCTTTTTCCCAGAGATTGGAGGAAACTTTAAGGTCTAAATTTCAGAGATGTGTAGGAACTGTTTGGACAGGAGGATGGAGGAAAGCCTTCAGATTCATTCATTTAGAAACGATAGCCCAGATTTCCCTCTCGTTATCAATCAACAGATCGATTGATGAGCTAATCAATGCCACTGTTATTTATAGGCCGTTTGTGTGAGTGTTTACTTTCGCTCTCGCCGGCCTCCCTGCCCTCGATAATCCCGTTACGGGATCAGTCAGATTACAGCCGAGTCACTCCAGCAGCAGACCTACCTGGAGCCCAGGTGTCTCAGGCCCCGCCCACTCATAGATCTGGCCCCAGGTTAAACGTGAGCAGCATCAGGGAGCGGCGAGAACTCGTCGGACGGATATTAAATCATGTTCAACAGCTGAGATGAACACAGATCTATGCTGCTGATACGTTAACGTTTAATCTGATGGTTCATTTCTGCTTTAAAGAGACGCCAGGGACCGACACCAGTCCGGAATACTGCTGAGTCTGTAGCAGGAATAATGGGGGAATAATGCAGGAATAAGACAGGAATAATGCAGGAATAACACTGGAATAACACAAGAATAATGCAGGAATAATGCAGGAATAAGACAGGAATAATGCAGGAATAACACTGGAATAACACAAGAATAATGCAGGAATAATGCAGGAAAAAGACAGGAATAATGCAGGAAAAAGACAGGAATAATGCAGGAATAAGACAGGAATAATGCAGGAATAATGCAGGAATAAGACAGGAATAATGCAGGAATAACACAAGAATAATGCAGGAATAACACAGGAGAAATGCAGGAATAACACTGGAATAACACAAGAATAATGCAAGAATAAGACAGGAATAACACTGGAATAACACAGGAGTAATGCAGGAATAACACTGGAATAACATGAGAATAATGCAGGAAAAAGACAGGAAAAATGCAGGAATAAGACAGGAATAATGCAGGAATAAGACAGGAATAATGCAGGAATACACAAGAATAATGCAGGAATAACACAGGAGTAATGCAGGAATAACACTGGAATAACACAAGAATAATGCAAGAATAAGACAGGAATAATGCAGGAATAACACAGGAATAACACAGGATTAATGCAAGAATGATGCAGGAATAATGAGGGAATAATGCAGGAATAACACTGGAATAACACAAGAATAATGCAGGAATAAGACAGGAATAATGCAGGAATAACACAAGAGTAATGCAGGAATAAGACAGGAATAATGCAGGAATAACACAAAAGTAATGCAGGAATAATGCAGGAATAACACAAGAATTACGCAGGAATAATGCAAGATCAACACAGGAGCAATGTGGGAATAATGCAGGAATAAGACAGGAATAATGCAAGAATAATGCAGGAATAACAGGAGTAATGGGGGAATAATGCAGGAATAAGACAGGAGTAATGGGAGAATAATGTAGAAATAATGCAGGAATAAGACAGGAATAATGCAGGAATAATGCAGGAATAAGACAGGAATAATGCAGGAATAACACAGGAATAATGCAGGAATAACGCAGGAGTAATGGGGGAATAATGCAGGAATAAGACAGGAATAATGCAGGAATAAGACAGGAATAATGCAGGAAGAACACAGGAATAATGCAGGAATAATGCAGGAATAACGCAGGAGTAATGCAGGAATAACACAGGAATAAGACAGGAATAATGCAGGAATAAGACAATACAGCAGAAATGTGCATGCCTGGTTGGAAAGTGGGTCAGTCTTGGACCCTGCTGGTTATAGGGTCCATGAATCAGAGAATAATCCAGATCTAATAATCTGATGATCACATGTCTCTGCCTCAGGACAGATTATCATCTATCAGCTGATCTATCCCAGTTTGACGGCCAAACGCTCTGAAACATAAATCTGAAATCACGAGACATGCAGAGAGCAGGAACAACAACATCAGATCAATCTGGCGTAACGGCCGGTCTAATCCGGCGCTGACGGGGTTAAATCCTGCTGGTCCTGATGAGCAGGACCAACGAGACGAGATCAGACACGTCTGTTTACTCTGAGAAAACATCAGGATAAATCACAGGATCATAGAGGACAGCATGATTATTAAAGAGAACAATATCTGCCTCAGTTCCAAAAAAGCTGGGACACTGTTTAAACATGAATAACAACAGAGGTCAGTGATTGTCAGATCTCCTAAACCCATTTTTAAATCACAATAGAAGAGAAACAACTGAGACATTTTACCATTTCAGGGAAAATATGAGCTCATTTTGAATCTGATGGCAGCAGCACATCTCAAAAAAGTAGGGACAGGTCAGTCCATGTTAAATGAGCTCTGATTCTTCTGACCACAGAACAGTTTTCCATGATTCCTCTGACCACAGAACAGTTTTCCATGATTCCTCTGACCACAGAACAGTTTTCCATGATTCCTCTGACCACAGAACAGTTTTCCATGTTTCCTCTGACCACAGAACAGTTTTCCATGTTTCCTCTGACCACAGAACAGTTTTCCATGTTTCCTCTGACCACAGAACAGTTTTCCATGTTTCCTCTGACCACAGAACAGTTTTCCATATTTCCTCTGACCACAGAACAGTTTTCCATGTTTCCTCTGACCACAGAACAGTTTTCCATGTTTCCTCAGTCCATGTTAAATGAGCTTTGGTCCAGAGAAGACGGACCACGCTGTTTCTGGTCACATATGGCTTCTTCTCTCCATGATCCAGCTTTGACTGTCATTGGTGGATGGCACGGCCAACTGTGTTGACAGACGATGATTTCTGGAATGTTCCTGAGCCCATGCAGGGATTTCACTACAGAATCATTCCTGTTTTTAGACTCAGTTTTTCTCAGATGGTTGAACCTCTGCCCATCTTTACCTCTGAGAGACTCTGCCTCTCTAAAACTCTCCTTTTATACCAAGTCATCCAGCAGTACCTTTCTGATCTCCTCCATCCATACACGCCATCCCGAGACCTTCCATCTTCAGACACGGGCCTACTTTCCATGCCCAAAACCAAACTCTGAACCTATGGAGACAGAGCCTTCAGTGCTGCAGCCCCCACCCTCTGGAACACTCTTCCTGCAGACATCCGTAGCGCTCCATCTCTGGACATTTTCAAAAAACGTCTCAAGCACCACCTGTTCACCACAGCCTACAGTCTTCACTAAACCAGCCCTCACACTCATCCTACCCCTCACATAGTTTGTCCATGTCTATGAGTTCCTGTAAAGCGTCCTTGGGTTTCTTGAAAGGTGCTATATAAATTCAAGATATTATTATTATTATTATTATTATTATTATTATTATTAGTACCTCTTACTTTTCCAGCCCTTTGTTGCCCTGTCCCTACTATTTTGAGCTAATATTTTTTACACAGTGTCCCATCTTTTTTGGAATTGTGCTTGTAAACTGTTGTTTGGCGGCTGTAGAGGACCTGAAGGAGGACGTGCTTGTGTGGCCATCTCTTTACGTGTGATTGTGAGTCTGTTATATCACCGCTCTAATCCGCTGCATTATCTCACACATGTGACACACCAGGATTTACTGACTCCACCTGAGCGGGACTAGAGAAAGCTCCGCCCACTTACTCATTCTTCAGTCACAGGATTCACTCACTCTCGGCCCCGCTGACCCGTACGGCGCTGGAGTATGATCCTCCTGGGCGTCTCCATGGTTTCCTCTCAGCAGCGGTCCGTGTGATCCTCTGAGCTGTAGGAGGATGAAGAGGAGGGGGTGATGAAGGCGTCTCTAGAATAATAAACACGCCCACAGTAGCAGGATGGACTCCTGCTTTAGCAGAGCGATGTTTCTGATGTGAAGGCGGACCAGGAGCATCCTGCTGCATCTCCTCTCCTGTTTTTAGATTTAAACAGTAAGACTTGAATATTCAGACTGCTCCTGCTGTGCAGACCTTCTTATTAATGGACATCTGCTTTAACCCTCAGGCATCACCAGGGACATTTCTGTCCATTTGGGCTAATTTTCCTCTTTCTCTGCTCACCATGTCGGCTGTGTTAGTGCATACGGCCTCATTTTTTGTGACAAAGTTTCTTTCTTGGTAAATTTTCAAATTCAAATTTAAATTGCTCTCATAGGTCAGAGGAACACTGTGAAACAAATTTACTACCCTTTAAAGCCATTAAGGACAAAAATGTCCACTTCCAAAAAAACTGCTATAAAAACTTAACAGATTCATTTTTTTCTGCTTTTTTTGGTCAAATTTTTGGATCAACTTCAGTTCTAATCAAAACAATCGAATAATGAATAATTTTCAGGATTTTAACCGTTTAAATGCCAGTTTGATTACTTAAAGTCAACGTTGTTTTTTATGAAAAAATGTGAAGAACAGTAAAAATGACAAATTTGACTATTTTTCTCAGAAATGAAACCACAACATTACAGAATCATGCAATGGCTATGAGATCTAAAAATGTGGTTTGAATGGGAGTCAATGGGACGTTTTTGTCCTTAATGACTTGAAAGGGTAGTAAATTTGAAATCAGATGCTACACAGAAACTAATAATGCATCAAAGTCAGTATTTTGGATAATCATTGACATGTCCAAGCTGGATTTAGAAATAATGCCCCAGCCATCCAACATTTGGTTTGAGGAGGATTTCACATTTCACTTTTTTCATAAAAAAAACAACACTGACTTTAAGTAGTCAAACTGGCGTTTAAAGGGTTAAAATCCTCAAAATGATTGAATGTTTGGTAGTTTTGAGCACAGCTGAAGTTGTTTCAGAGATTTATGCAAGAAAAAGCAGAAAAAATTTGAATCTGTTAAGTTTTTATAGCAGTTTGTTGGAAGTGGACGTTTTTGTCCTGAATGGCTTTAAAGGGTCGTAAATGAAAGTGAAGCCTGAGGGTTAATATTTTGATCTTTAGCCCTCATCGTGGTTCTCTGATGCAGTCGCTGATTTTCTTCCCTTGGTTTTATTTGGTCTTCTTCAGGATGTCTGGGTACGTCCTCGTCTGCAGAAACCTTCCTGCTGTTTTAAGATAAAGTTTCAGCCACGGTCATTTCCCAGCGCTGATGGGGATTCCTGAAGTCTGATCTCAGACGTCTGATGGAAAGTTTCTCTGTTCATCGATCCGTCTCAGAGCCGGACTTTTCTTCCAGCTCCTGCTGATGTTAATCCTGCTGTTCAAACATCCGCTTTCTCAAACAGGATCATGTTTCTTGTCTTACCTGAAGCAAGACGCCACCTGAAGGGCGAGGCTGCGTTAGGATAGTCTGACTGTGTTAGTGAAGCCCTGATTGATCGTTGAGTGAACACTGATCAGCTGTGGTTCATCCAGGTTACAGAGGGATTATTATAAACTCCTCTGACTCCTTTGATAGATATATTTACAGCTGATGGATGCGTCTGCTGCAGCGGCTCTGCCTTTTTTTAAATTTGAGCTCAGACGGCTTTAGAGAGAGAAAAATCTCCACTCAGCGCTTTATCTCATTACTCAGCAGATGTTAGCAGCAGCAGCGACAGACGTTTGAGGGAATCCCGCTGCTCTGACTCAGCTCTGACAATTAAAAATAAAGTTTCTATTTTTGGATCAGAAGTTAAATAATTCTGTCAGACAGCCTCACTCCCCCCTCTGCAGGAACAGCCCCCCCCTCCCCTGTGTGTGAATCAGCTCAGGTATCTGCTGACTGTGAGAGCTGTCTCAGTTATTTTGGTGTTTCCTCTGTGGTGAAGTAGGCCACACATTCCTGAGGATCCCTCTGTCTGACTGCGAGGGCCGGGCAAGAGCTCAGTGGGAGGGGTTTTACTGTGAAATACTACAGGGGATGAAGCTCCGCCCCCTCTACGCCTGCAGGCATACATACTGATACTACAGCGGCTTGATATCTGACAGCTGTGGGAAAGTCAGGGGTTCAAACCCCAGCCACTGCTGTCCCTGAGCAACACACTCAGAGTTCATGTTAGAAATCATGCCGGAGTGGGACATGATTGGAATGACTGGAATGTTTTATTATAAGAGTTGATGAGTTCATCTTGACAGGCAAGGATGGAGTGTTTAATAGCCTTAGATGACAACACCTTCAAAGTCAGAGGATGGAATGTTTTGTAGGCTTTGATGATGTCATCTTTAAAGGAAGAGGATGGAATGTTTTATAGGCTTTGATGATGTCATCTTTAAAGGAAGAGGATGAAATGTTTTATAGCCTTAGAAGACAACACCTTCAAAGTCAGAGGATGGAATGTTTTGTAGCCTTAGATGACAACACCTTCAAAGTCAGAGGATGGAATGTTTTATAAGCTTCAATAACTTCCTCTTTTAAAGCAGAATGGAATGTTTCCAAGCTTTGACATCATCTTCAAAGGCAAGAATGGAATGTTTTTGATTTTAGCTTTTATGACTTTGTCCTCAAGGGCAAAGATGAAATGTTTTACTTGCTTCCATTAAGTCATCTTCAGAGACAAGAATGGATTGTTTTATTTTAGCTTTTATGACTTCGTCCTAAAGGGAAAAGCTGGAATGTTTTATTAGCTTTCATTAAGTCATCTTTTAAGGCAGAGGATGGAACATTTTATTAGCTTCATTTAAGTCATCTTCAGAGGCAAGGATGGAATGTTTTATTAGCTTACATTGAGTCATCTTCAGAGGCAAGGATGGCATGTTTTATTAGCTTACATTGAGTCATCTTCGGAGGCAAGGATCAAATGTTTTATTAGCTTACATTAAGTCATCTTCAAAGGCAGAGGATGGACTGTTTATTAGCTTTCATTAAATCATCTTCAGAGGCAAGGATGGAATGTTTTATTAGCTTACATTAAGCCATCTTCAAAGGCAGAGGATGGACTGTTTATTAGCTTACATTAAGTCATCTTCAGAGGCAAGGATGGAATGTTTTATTAGCTTACATTGGGTCATCTTCAGAGGCAAGGATGGAATGTTTTATAAGCATTCACTGAGTCATCTTCAAAGGCAGAGAATGGAATGTGTTATTAGCTGTGGTAATATACTCTTTAAAGGCAGAATAGAATGTTTTATTAGCGTTTTATGACATCATCTTCAAAGGAAAGGTTTGGAATGTGCTATAATCTTCGGTTTGTTATTCGTGAACATTTTGAAGCATGCCCAGTGATATTTAAGCATCAGGGTTTGCTGTGATTGGTCCGTCTGGCCCAGCCCTAGAATCTATAGTGGATATATCAGTGCAGTGTGGCATGATTTCACAGACTGGTCAGGATCTCGGGGTCTTCCTGCTTCCTCGGTCTAGTCCTGGAGCTTCTTCCTGTCGGCTGATTCTGCTCCATTTCACACATCCTGTTCTTATCTCGAACACTCGTCTGTTCCAGAACTCTCTGTGGGAGAGATTAGAGGGAAAGAAGACAGAAGGCCTTTTTATTCAGTGTCTGGATTCAAAATGGAAGACTGCCTTTCATAAATATGGAGTTCTGAAGGATTAGAGTCGGCTCTGTGGGCTGGCTGGGAACAGAAGAGTTAAACAGATACATCTCTGAGTTCATCTCCATCACTCTCCTCAGATTCACTCATGACTGATCCTCATTCATGACTGATCCTCATTCAGTCTGTCTAAAGAAGGACAGAGGCTCTCTGAGCTGAGGAGCATGCTCACTAGAGCCACATCTAGACTGGTAATGAGTCATAATTTCAGACTGAGATTAAATCCCCAGATAGATCAATCTGGGTTCAGAAGTCACTAGAACTACCGACAGTGGAGCTCTCCTCTGAGAGGTGTCAGCAGGGGGTCCTCACAAGCCCTCCCCTGTGCAGGAGGCTGAGTCCATCAGGACAAAATCTGGAAATATTTTATTCTTGGTCAACCGTTCCTCCACTGAGGATAAGATTATAATCTGGAATATTTTATTCCTGGTCAACCATTCCTCCACTGAGGATCAGATTAAAATCTGGAATATTTTATTCCTGGTCAAACATCCCTCTGCTGAGGATCAGAGTATAATCTGGAATATTTTATTCCTGGTCAACCATTCCTCCACCGAAGATCAGATTATAATCTGTAATATTTTTATTTCTGGTCAAACATCCCTCTGCTGAGGATCAGATTATAATCTGGAATATTTTATTCCTGGTCAACCATTCCTCGAGTGAGGATCAGAGTATAATCTGGAATATTTTATTCCTGGTCAACCATTCCTCGAGTGAGGATCAGATTATAATCTGTATTATTTTATTCCTGGTCAACCATTCCTCCACTGAGGATCAGATTATAATCTGTAATATTTTTATTCCTGGTCAATCATCCCTCTGCTGAGGATCAGATTATAATCTGGAATATTTTATTCCTGGTCAACCATTCCTCCACTGAGGATCAGATTATAATCTGGAATATTTTTATTCCTGGTCAATCATCCCTCTGCTGAGGATCAGATTATAATCTGGAATATTTTTATTCCTGGTCAACCATCCCTCTGCTGAGGATAAGATTATAATCTGGAATATTTTATTCCTGGTCAACCATTCCTCCACTGAGGATCAGATTATAATCTGGAATATTTTTATTCCTGGTCAATCATCCCTCTGCTGAGGATCAGATTATAATCTGGAATATTTTTATTCCTGGTCAACCATCCCTCTGCTGAGGATCAGATTATAATCTGAAATATTTTATTCTTGGTCAACCGTTCCTCCACTGAGGATAAGATTATAATCTGGAATATTTTATTCCTGGTCAACCATTCCTCCACTGAGGATCAGATTAAAATCTGGAATATTTTATTCCTGGTCAAACATCCCTCTGCTGAGGATCAGAGTATAATCTGGAATATTTTATTCCTGGTCAACCATTCCTCCACCGAAGATCAGATTATAATCTGTAATATTTTTATTTCTGGTCAAACATCCCTCTGCTGAGGATCAGATTATAATCTGGAATATTTTATTCCTGGTCAACCATTCCTCGACTGAGGATAAGATTATAATCTGGAATATTTTATTCCTGGTCAACCATTCCTCGAGTGAGGATCAGATTATAATCTGTATTATTTTATTCCTGGTCAACCATTCCTCCACTGAGGATCAGATTATAATCTGGAATATTTTTATTCCTGGTCAATCATCCCTCTGCTGAGGATCAGATTATAATCTGGAATATTTTATTCCTGGTCAACCATTCCTCCACCGAGGATCAGATTATAATCTGGAATATTTTTATTCCTGGTCAATCATCCCTCTGCTGAGGATCAGATTATAATCTGGAATATTTTTATTCCTGGTCAACCATCCCTCTGCTGAGGATAAGATTATAATCTGGAATATTTTATTCCTGGTCAACCATTCCTCCACTGAGGATCAGATTATAATCTGGAATATTTTTATTCCTGGTCAATCATCCCTCTGCTGAGGATCAGATTATAATCTGGAATATTTTTATTCCTGGTCAACCATCCCTCTGCTGAGGATCAGATTATAATCTGGAATATTTTATTCCTGGTCAAACATCCCTCTGCTGAGGATCAGATTATAATCTGGAATATTTTATTCCTGGTCAACCATTCCTCCACTGAGGATCAGATTAAAATCTGGAATATTTTATTCCTGGTCAAACATCCCTCTGCTGAGGATCAGAGTATAATCTGGAATATTTTATTCCTGGTCAACCATTCCTCCACCGAAGATCAGATTATAATCTGTAATATTTTTATTTCTGGTCAAACATCCCTCTGCTGAGGATCAGATTATAATCTGGAATATTTTATTCCTGGTCAACCATTCCTCGACTGAGGATAAGATTATAATCTGGAATATTTTATTCCTGGTCAACCATTCCTCGAGTGAGGATCAGATTATAATCTGGAATATTTTATTCCTGGTCAACCATTCCTCCACTGAGGATCAGATTATAATCTGGAATATTTTTATTCCTGGTCAATCATCCCTCTGCTGAGGATCAGATTATAATCTGGAATATTTTTATTCCTGGTCAACCATCCCTCTGCTGAGGATAAGATTATAATCTGGAATAATTTATTCCTGGTCAAACATCCCTCTGCTGAGGATCAGAGTATAATCTGGAATATTTTATTCCTGGTCAACCATTCCTCCACCGAAGATCAGATTATAATCTGTAATATTTTTATTCCTGGTCAAACATCCCTCTGCTGAGGATAAGATTATAATCTGTTATATTTTATTCCTGGTCAACCATTCCCCCACTGAGGATCAGAGTATAATCTGTAATATTTTTATTCCTGGTCAAACATCCCTCTGCTGAGGATAAGATTATAATCTGTTATATTTTATTCCTGGTCAACCATTCCCCCACTGAGGATCAGAGTATAATCTGTAATATTTTTATTCCTGGTCAAACATCCCTCTGCTGAGGATAAGATTATAATCTGGAATATTTTATTCCTGGTCAACCATTCCTCCACTGAGGATCAGATTATAATCTGTAATATTTTATTCCTGGTCAAACATCCCTCTGCTGAGGATCAGAGTATAATCTGGAATATTTTATTCCTGGTCAACCATTCCTCCACCGAAGATCAGATTATAATCTGTAATATTTTTATTTCTGGTCAAACATCCCTCTGCTGAGGATCAGATTATAATCTGGAATATTTTATTCCTGGTCAACCATTCCTCGAGTGAGGATCAGAGTATAATCTGGAATATTTTATTCCTGGTCAACCATTCCTCCACCGAAGATCAGATTATAATCTGTAATATTTTTATTTCTGGTCAAACATCCCTCTGCTGAGGATCAGATTATAATCTGGAATATTTTATTCCTGGTCAACCATTCCTCGAGTGAGGATCAGAGTATAATCTGGAATATTTTATTCCTGGTCAACCATTCCTCCACCGAAGATCAGATTATAATCTGTAATATTTTTGTTCCTGGTCAAACATCCCTCTGTTGAGGATCAGAACATAATCTGGAATATTTTATTCCTGGTCAAACATCCCTCTGCTGAGGATAAGATTATAATCTGTTATATTTTATTCCTGGTCAACCATTCCTCCAGGATCAGAGCTGATCTAATTATAAATCACGGTGTTGTGGAGAAACCATCCCAGGTTTTTTTCCGTGGTCAGCCCTACATGATGTCAGCACAGAGAGTATGAGAGCGGTGGAGTGGTTGCCAATGCTTTGGGGGATGCAGTCAGGATGAGCGTGTTGCCATGGCGACAGTAAGTCAGCTGTTTGTGCAGCCTGTTTATTTACTAGCAGGATTAGTCGTTTGTGTTCTTTGTTTGAGGCGTAACCATGGAAATGGAGAAGAATCACCTGGAGGACTTTGGAGACACCCCCCCCCCCATGTCTGCCCCAGTGCATGATGGGAGCAGCAGGTTGACAGATTAGAGCAGATTCCGTCACATAAGCTGATTTCAGCTCATGTATGATCTTTTGTTCTCCGTCTGATTCAGTGCGGCGCTGCTCTCACAGGCACCAGCTCTTCATTTAGGGCTTTAAACGTTCATGTGGTTCTAGAAAAACCAGACTAGAGTCTGATACTACAGGACCAAAGATAAACCAGACCCCCAGGACAGAGACATCTGTTTATTTTATTATCAGAAAACCAGCCAACACCTGCACACCTGTCAGTATTTCTCATAGATGTTGCTGACGCTCTGTTTAGAGCTGCCGGTTCTCAGCTGGTGGGTTGGGATCCAAAGGTGGGTCCTGGAGCATGGAGGTCAGGGTAGGGGGAGTGGCCTGGAGAGGAATTAAAGTGGCTGAGTTGCTGCTGTTCCTAAACTCTTCCACTCTCTGATAAAATCTCTACAGCTGATGTTTCCTGAAAAATCTCAAATGTCCATGTGTTCACAGGAAACAGTCAGGTCAAAGGTCAAATGTCCTCTCTGGGCTTCTGTAGTCATGACTGTTTTTTGGTCTCTCTGAGGTCCCATAGAAACCGGTTCAGTAAATGTGTTTGAGGGTTAGTTCGGTCCTGGTTCCTCTTTGAGGACTTGGTCTGAGTCCTGAGGGTGGACCAGCTGAGATCTGCTGGTTCAGATCTGCAGGTTAGCATGGATTACTCCTCTCCAACACGCCTCCTCTATGAACCGTAGAACTCATGGTACTGATGTAGTGAAAATTCTGACAGCATCCTCCTCCTCCTCTTCTTCTTCTTCTTCTTCTTCTTCTTCTTCTTCTTCTTCTTCTTCTTCTTCTTCTTCTTCTTCTTCTTCTGTGGTTCTGTCTCCTCATGCAGGTTTCTGCACAGTGACCGTTTCTATTTTTGAAGGTTGTAAATATTTAAACGGAGAAAGGCTGCAGGATGAAGACTGATGCAGAAGGAGGAGATGATAATCACAGCTGGCTTTAGTATCTGTCTCTAGTTTGACGAGAAACAGACCAGAAACTTCTCTAAACTTCATGAATTTAGTGTGTGAAAGCTTTAGAAATGGACTAAAACGCCTCTTTACACTCTCTGAAGATCCAGAGGAAGGTCGTCTTTAATATCATCCTGATTTCACACCAACAAAAACAGAAGTGGTAGTCACCCAGTACTAGACGATTTATTGTTTTTATTTATATTACAAGCAAACTCCTGCTTTCTGTCCCAAAACCCTGTCATTTTATTATAATTTTTTAAAATTATTTTGTTATTTTATGATTTTGATTTTTTTAAATTTTATTATTGTATTATTTTGTTATTTTGTAATTATGCTGTTTCATTATTTTATTATTAATATATTTTTTTATTTTGTTATTTTATAATTTTGTTGTTTTTTAATTTTGCTATTTTATTATTTTGTCATTTTATTATTTAATTATTATTTCTTTAGAGAACTGATGCCTTCTTTTCACAGCTTCTGTATATATATATTTAATTTTTTAGGATTTATTTTGGGCATTTTTGTGCCTTTTTATTCCATAGAGGAGGACAGTGGATAGAGTCAGAAACAGGGATGAGAGCGGGGGAGAGACTCAGGTAAATGGTCTCAGGCTGGATTCGAACCCGGGCCGTCCGTGTACATGGGGCGCTCCTACCTGCGCCCCATGGCTTCTGTTCGTTTTGATGATAATTCAAACAGAGATATTATAGTTTTTGTAACGTGTTTTAAAGTATCAGAAATATTGCCAGCATCGGCTCCAGACAGGATTTGGTCTAAAGATGAATTTCCAGAGCGTCTGTTAAAACAGATCTCATAAATCAGAGAAACTTTGCTCCTTTACCCGTACACATTGTTCCAAATGTTGTCAACATGTTTGTGCAATTTCACCAGCGCTTTCTCTCTCTGTTGTTAAAAACCTGACCGATAATCAGGACGTCTCTGACCTTCTGATCACACTGATTGATGAAATCATGGACAGTAGATCATTTTCAGACACCTGTGACTGAAGAGGAGGGAACACGGGGACAACCGAGGCGTTTTGTACGATTCAGACGGGGGAGTTTGTCTCAAACAAAGCAGTGGCTGTCTGCTGTTGTGATTGACCAGGATTCACTGAGATCTGGTTTTGCCCAGAGTCACATTTGTCCTGTTGCCATGTCAACGGTTTCATATTTCTTCATTCTAGATCCAAGTCCATGTGGCCCCTGGTCTCAGTGAGTCCGTTTCCCTCGTAGCCCAGCCGTCCTTCAGTTTTCCGCTCTCGTTGAACAGGAAGTGAGCTCGGATGTCTGACTTTAGGAACGGTGGTTGAACAAAGCTCTGACCCTGAACGCTCCCTGACAAGTCCCACTGAGAGTTTCCTGCAGGACTCCTCAGTCTCCGCTTCCTGGAGCGCCAAAACTCCAGGGAGAGGAGGAGGAGGAATGTGAAGACTCCTCTACCTGGGCCAGGAGGGGGAGGAGCACATTCCTGTCCGAGTGTGTGGTTGTTGGAGGTTATTGTTTGAGGAGGAGGAGGAGGAGGAGGAGGAGGAGCCGGGCTCTGACCTAATTCAGGACACACAGCTGGATGTTTGAGCGTCAGCTGCTGCTCAGTGAAAAACACGTCTGATTTAGAGCAGCAGGAAACTCGGAGCAGTCAGGAAAGTCCTGGGTTCATCAGGAGAAATGTGCTTCTGTCTGACCGGGCATCTCTGCAGTTTCAGTTTAGTCCAGGATCATCTGAGGCTGTCTGATAAAAACATTAAACCTCTTTGAGCCTCATGAGGAGTGTAAGCCCTGGGTTTGGACCCTCAGGCAACCACCAGGCTGTAAGGACATAGAAAGATGTTTCAGAGAGGCTGGATTAGAAATCACAGTGTTCCTGCATGATTTAGTCAGTTAGTTAGAGTCTGAATCAGAGAGGATGGATTTCCCAGTGCTGGGAGTCCAGGACCTTTGTGGTTGAATCCCATCAGAGATTTAATAATAATAATGATAATAATAATACATCACACTTACATAGCGCTTTTTTGGACACTCAAAGACGCTTTACAAACAAAACAAAACAAAGGAGCAAAGGGGCTGAAGAAAATTCAAGTTTGAACAGGTGAGTTTTGAGTAGTGATTTGAAGTTTTGTATTGAGTCTGAGTTCCTGATGTTTTGTGGGAGTGAGTTCCATAGGGTGGGGGCGGCTGCAGCGAAGGCTCGGTCCCCCAAGGTCCGGTGCTTTGTCCTGGTGGTGGGAGTGAGGAGGTTGGTGTTGGCTGATCTGAGGCGGCGGGTGGGGCAGTGCTGCTGAAGGAGATCGGTGAGATAAGGAGGGGCCGGGTTATGGAGGGACTTGTAGGTGATGAGGAGGATCTTGTATTGGATTCGGTATGGTATGGGGAGCCAGTGGAGTTTCTTGTGTTTTTATGCCATCCAGTCATTGCTCTTTCTGTGGTTAATGTTTTCCAGGTCATCTTTATTATCCCTGTTAAAGGTCAGTTTGTTCTGCAGTTAGGAACTAAACGTTTATCCAGCAGTCATCAATAAATACGTTAGAATAAGTCCAACGGTCAGTCAGCTAACCTGCATGTCAGCACCAAACCATGGAAATCATGGTCCAACTGGGTTTAAGGTCTGAAATGTTCCAGTGTCTTTGTGCTGTCTGCCTGCAGCAGCTTCTAAATGAAAATATGACTGAAGACTCATATATTCTGGTATTTTAAACACTAAAAATCCTTCAAATATCCCTGAGGTTATCATTTTAAAATCTGTGGTATATAAACCTGAAACATGAGAACAGTCTGAGCCAATCTCTGACTGAAGGAGACGGTCTGCTGTCCAAATGTCTCAGGACTCTGACAGTAACACTTCAGGATCAATAACCTTAATGGTTTGAGTGCTGCGGACACAGAGAGGCTGTGTGAGTGGATGCTAATGCTGCTGAGCTTCACTCCATCTCTGATCTCGTAAGCTTAGCACAGCGCTAACACTCACTCAGACATCCCTCACAGCTCGCCAGATCTGATTGATATCACAAAGATCCATTATGCTGAGAGAATGACCACACCATGATGATATCTGAGGTCTGATGGCTCATGATTTCATCTTTACAGAAACACTGATAATATCACCACATTTCACTGTCAGGGTTCTTTTTCTGATATTTACAACTGATATAGACTGATATTTACAGCTAATATAGACTGATATTTACAGCTAATATAGACTGATATTTACAGCTGATATAGACTGATATTTACAGCTAATATAGACTGATATTTACAGCTGATATAGACTGATATTTACAGCTAATATAGACTGATATTTACAGCTGATATAGACTGATATTTACAGCTGATATAGACTGATATTTACAGCTGATATAGACTGATATTTACAGCTGATATAGACTGGTATTTACAGCTGATATAGACTGTTATTTACAGCTGATATAGACTGGTATTTAGAGCTGATATAGACTGATATTTACAGCTGATATAGACTGATATTTACAGCTAATATAGACTGATATTTACAGCTGATATAGACTGATATTTACAGCTGATATAGACTGATATTTACAGCTGATATAGACTGATATTTACAGCTGATATAGACTGGTATTTACAGCTGATATAGACTGTTATTTACAGCTGATATAGACTGGTATTTAGAGCTGATATAGACTGATATTTACAGCTGATATAGACTGATATTTACAGCTGACATAGACTGATATTAACAGCTGATATAGACTGGTATTTAGAGCTGATATAGACTGATATTTACAGCTGATATAGACTGATATTTACAGCTGACATAGACTGATATTAACAGCTGATATAGACTGGTATTTACAGCTAATATAGACTGATATTTACAGCCGATATAGACTGATATTTACAGCCGATATAGACTGATATTTACAGCCGATATAGACTGATATTTACAGCCGATATAGACTGATATTTACAGCCGATATAGACTGATATTTACAGCCGATATAGACTGATATTTACAGCCGATATAGACTGATATTTACAGCCGATATAGACTGATATTTACAGCCGATATAGACTGATATTAACAGCCGATATAGACTGATATTTACAGCCGATATAGACTGATATGAACAGCCGATATAGACTGATATTTACAGCTGATATAGACTGATATTTACAGCTGATATAGACTGATATTTACAGCTGATATAGACTGATATTTACAGCTGATATAGACTGATATTTACAGCTGATATAGACTGATATTAACAGCTGATATAGACTGATATTTACAGCTGATATAGACTGATATTTACAGCTGAAATAGGCTGATATTTACAGCTGATATAGACTGATATTTATAGCTGATACAGACTGATATAAACAGCCGATTTAGACTGATATTTACAGCCGATATAGACTGATATTTACAGCTGCTATAGACTCATATTTACAGCTGATATAGACTGATATTTACAGCCGATATAGACTGATATTTACAGCTGATATAGACTGATATTTACAGCTGATAAAGACTGATATTTACAGCTGATATAGACTGATATTTACAGCCGATATAGGCTGATATTTACAGCCGATATAGGCTGATATTTACAGCCGATATAGACTGATATTTACAGCTGATATAGACTGATATTTACAGCTGATATAGACTGATATTTACAGCTGATAAAGACTGATATTTACAGCTGATATAGACTGATATTTACAGCTGATATAGACTGATATTTACAGCCGATATAGACTGATATTTACAGCTGATATAGACTGATATTTACAGCTGATAAAGACTGATATTTACAGCTGATATAGACTGATATTTACAGCCGATATAGACTGATATTTACAGCCGATATAGACTGATATTTACAGCCGATATAGACTGATATTTACAGCCAATATGGACTGATATTTACAGCCGATTTAGGCTGATAATCATAGCTGATATAGGCTGATCATTTTATGCAGGCATTGGCAGCTCCTTCATGATGAATTAGTGTCAGTTGAGGTGATCTCAGCGCCATAAATATTTCTTGCAGGGTTATGTATTTCTAGACCTTCACCTCGATGAGACCATGTGACATATCAGAATTGGACTACGTGGGTGGGGTAAAGATGGGGATTGGAAGCGATGCATGGTTTTGTGAAACAGAAGCAGTCAAATGTGTGTGGTTAAAATGATCTGGCGGTACAGTGTCTCCTTTCAAGGGCAGGATGGCGCCTGTACTGGTTCTGTTTCACCATGGTCAGCTGTTTTCAGGGTGTAGCTGTGGCAGCAGACAGTGATGTTCTCTCAGTGTTTGTATGATTTTATGTTACTACTTCACACACCGGCCTTCAGCTCAGAAGAAGCCAGGTAACCGTCTCAGAGCTGCTGATTCTTCTTTAGTGAACATTTCTGCTTCAGTGACAGCAGTAGAGACAAATCTGAGTGGCTCTGCAGACTTCATAATCCAGATTTATTGATCACTAATAATTCTTTGGATTCAGCATTGATGGGATTAAAACAGACAGATGCCTGCTGATGGTTTTAGAGGTTAGATTTCAGAGACTATAATCTGTGACGGTTCAGTGTGAGCTGATTATTGATGAGATAAAAACACAGAGTCCTCTGCAGGGTTCATGATGGTTTCTGTTTCAGTCTTTAGACTGTCCCCGCCGTGTCTGTGTCATGTTCCAGCACGTTATCGTGTTATTTACGGGCGTGGAAGCAGGTCAGAGGGTGTGACAGAAACCCACATCTCTGTGGATCATGCTGTGGCCGAGCCGCTGACAGAGAGACTTCAACATGTCTAGAACAAACGTTTGATGGTTGCTGACTCCAGAATGATGCAGATTAACTCTGCTGATATAATACAGGAGAAATGTAGTGGTGTTAAAATGATAGGGATGTACCAACACCACTGTTTTCAGACCAAGCACTGATATGAAAACGTGGATCAGGCCATCATCAGACTGTAAACCTATATTTATATATTTAATCTGCAGTTTTATGGTTTCAGTTGGAGTGCAGACGTTCTCCTGATTACAGCAGCCTCAAACACCATAAATACCAGTTTATCACTCCGTTGTTACAGTTTAGGGTGTGAGAGTTTGGAGTTCTGCCAAAGTCTGATTCAGCAATATTTACTAATTCATTTTAGCAGATCCCAGTATTGATCCTGAAGGCCAGACATATAGACTGATATTTACAGCTGATATAGACTGACAGTTATAGCTGATACAGACTGATATTTACAGCTGATATAGACTGACAGTTATAGCTGATATAGACTGATATTTACAGCTGATATAGACTGATATTTACAGCTGATATAGACTGACAGTTATAGCTGATATAGACTGATATTTACAGCTGATATAGACTGATATTTACAGCTGATACAGACTGATATTTATAGCTGATAAAGACTGATATTTATAGCTGATACAGACTGATATTTACAGCTGATAAAGACTGATATTTACAGCTGATACAGACTGATATTTACAGCTGATATAGACTGATATTTATAGCTGATAAAGACTGATATTTACAGCTGATACAGACTGATATTTACAGCTGATACAGACTGTTATTTACAGCTGATATAGACTGATATTTATAGCTGATAAAGACTGATATTTACAGCTGATACAGACTGATATTTACAGCTGATATAGACTGATATTTACAGCTGATATAGACTGATATTTACAGCTGATATAGACTGATATTTATAGCTGATACAGACTGATATTTACAGCTGATAGAGACTGATATTTACAGCTGATATAGACTGATAATTACAGCTGATACAGACTGATATTTATAGCAGATATAGACTAATATTTACAGCTGATACTGACTGATATTTACAGCCGATATAGACTGAAATTTACAGCTGATACAGACTGATATTTATAGCTGATACAGACTGATATTTACAGCTGATATAGACTGATATTTACAGCTGATACAGACTGATATTTACAGCTGATAAAGACTGATATTTATAGCTGATATAGACTGATATTAATAGCTGATATAGACTGATATTAATAGCTGATATAGACTGACATTTACAGCTGATATAGACTGATATTTACAGCTGATATAGACTGATATTTACAGCTTATATAGACTGATATTTACAGCTTATATAGACTGATATTTACAGCTGATAGAGACTGATATTTACAGCTGATACAGACTGATATTTACAGCTGATATAGACTGATATTTACAGCTGATATAGACTGATATTTACAGCTGATACAGACTGATATTTATAGCTGATATAGACTGATATTTAAAGCTGATACAGACTGATATTTACAGCTGATACAGACTGATATTTACAGCTGATACAGACTGATATTTATAGCTGATACAGACTGATATTTATAGCTGATACAGACTGATATTTATAGCTGATACAGACTGATATTTACAGCTGATATAGACTGATATTTATAGCTGATATAGACTGATATTTACAGCTGATAGAGACTGATATTTACAGCTGATACAGACTGATATTTACAGCTGATACAGACTGATATTTATAGCTGATATAGACTGATATTTACAGCTGATACAGACTGATATTTACAGCTGATATAGACTGATATTTACAGCTGATACAGACTGATATTTACTGCTGATACAGACTGATATTTACAGCTGATATAGACTGATATTTACAGCTGATATAGACTGATATTTACAGCTGATACAGACTGATATTTATAGCTGATACAGACTGATATTTATAGCTGATACAGACTGATATTTATAGCTGATACAGACTGATATTTATAGCTGATACAGACTGATATTTACAGCTGATATAGACTGATATTTATAGCTGATACAGACTGATATTTATAGCTGATACAGACTGATATTTATAGCTGATACAGACTGATATTTATAGCTGATACAGACTGATATTTACAGCTGATAGAGACTCATACTTACATCTAAAAGCTGTAGAAAGCCCAAACTGGACAGTTCTTCAATTTAAATCTCTAATAGCTGCAGCCACCCTGACCAGAGTCAAAGCTTAGAGTTCTGATATAATCAGAGAATATTCATGTTAAACATTCTGCAGATTTTGCATTGAAAGTATCCGTTCCTGTTTCTGATCTGAATTTTTTTTTTTTTTTTTTACAGATATTCACTTATTATTTTTCAAATAAAGCCTTAATCTGCATTCTTTTTTGCTAACTCTACTTTTTAACACCGGTGCACAGAAATTTACAGTGTTTTTCTCTACATCAGCTGTGACTTTATTCCTCTGAGTGTTTTTAAGGACATAAACCAGATATTTGATGTTAACGTTGGTCTTTAAACTGTCACAGACCCGTCTCATTTCTCACTATAGGTGTGTCATAAACGTCATTCTCCAGCTGTCGGCCTGTCGGATCGGTCTACGTCCCGGCAGTCCCAGCTCTATATTCCCTGGTTTAGGACGTGTCTACATCCTGGAGAGCAGCAGTGACCCAGCAGTTTGAGGATTAAACATTAATCTGATTTATTCCTCTCTTTGTGATGAGGAAGGACGGAGAATAGAGGTCACTGAGTGTGTTTTTTTATGTTTCCTGTGCATAGAGGAAACAGGACATGGTGTGTGTGCTCTCTAGTGTGTGTGAGGGGGCGAAGCCAGGAACAATGTTTTGGCACCAAACACGGGAAACGAGAAACACCACGAACGCTGCACGGGCCGTTGGCCCTCAGTTTGGACTCACAGGCAGATGTCTGCTCTCAGGGTGTTAGCAGGACCGCTACAGTCTGTTTTATTTAAGAACGCTTCTAGATTTTTATTTTTCTGTCCTGTAAAGTGGGCAGCTGGCCCCCGGGGGCTCTTGGACCAGTTTCATCCTGTTCATGTCAGCGTGTTCAGCTGACTGACCCTCTAAGTGCACATACTCGGTCTGACAGTGACCCACATGAAGGGGACTCTGGAGCCAACCACTCCCTCTCTAGTCAGTCTTTGTAATTCAACAGATTTAAGAGACTAAAATCACCCGGGCCATTCTCTAGGTGTCCTTGCATGTTATCAGGGGTGTGGGGAGTCCACACCTTTAGGGCGGAGCCAGAGGATATGGAGAGTCAGCACAGCTAAGGGTTCAGTCTGAGTGGGTGGTAGGGTTTCCACCAGCTCATGGTCATGCTGGTGATGTCCCAAAGGCCTGAAATCCTCTGCTGGTCCCTGGGCGGACCACCAGGGGTGACAAGGCCGGGACCAAAGAGACACCACTGACCGTGGCTGCTGAGGACAGATGTGTGCCCAGTCAGTCCTGTAGATCTTTGTCCAGACTCTGCTTTATGACCTTTATGAAGGAACCATGAGAACTATCAATTTACCATTTATAGTGAAATTTGTTAATGAATTTATAAACTTTGAGTATGTTTTAGAACAGTATTTATCTAAAGTGTTATTGAACGCTGTCTGTTATCATAGATTTCACTCTGTAGAACAAACCGACCTGCAGGTTAGAATAGAGCAGCGTTACTCAACCAAAGAGCCAAATGTTGAAAAATACCTTTGCAAGAGCCACGATCTATGAGGTGAACAGTGGCAAAAATGGGTTAAAGGGGTAATAAAACTAAGTTAAAGGTGGCAAAAAGGTTAAAAAGCGGCAACAACGTGGCAAAAAAAGAGGGAAAAGTGACTTAAATGGGTAAAAAACACCAAAGAGTGGCAAAAATGTGAATAAAATAGCGGCATTCAATAGCATAAAGTGCCAAAAAATTACAAAAAAGGGGTAAAGAAATTGCAAATAGCAAAAATCAGGATAAAAGTGGCAAAAATGGGCAAAAAGTGGCAAAAACAAGTGACAAAATTGTTAGTTTAGTTTAGTTTATTTCGGTAACTTTAAACATGAAGACTGAATTACACACATAAAGTGAAAATTTATAAGTGAACAAACGTTGGGTAAATGCTATTTCTGCATTAACACCAAACAATCAACAACAACAACAAAAAAAAATCAACAAAACAAATAACAAAACAGGACTGAAAAGGTATAGGCTGAAGCCTTCGCTTATTTCACCTACCCTTTTCAAATTCATCTTTTACTTAGTTTCTTTTAGATTTTTGTGCAAAAAATTGTGCAAAAAGTGGCAAAAATGGGCTTGTAGCTGTAAAAACTGATATAAAAGTGGCAATAAAGGTGCAAAAAAATGGCAAACATGGGCAATAGAAATATACAGTCTGAAAATTAAGGCTGACATATAAAGCCAACTGTAAGTGTAGGGAAAAAAAAACTGATTAATGTGACTTTGTGAGGTCAGAGTTTCCCTTTTTTTAAAGTTTTCTGAGGAAATAATACTTCAGATGAAGACTAAAGAGCCACATGCTGAGTACCACTGCTCTAGAGGAACCTGAGAATAAGAAATAAAACTTTGACTGACCAAAACTAAGAGGAACAGAACAGCAGGAACAGGACGGTCCCAGTCATGGTCCTGGACCAGGATGGCCTCAGATCTGTTCCCTGGTCTGCTTCTGGTTCTGGATCTTTCTTCAGTCGTCCTCTTTTCTCTGTGTTCCTTCAGAGTCGGTGAAACTGATCCAGAAAACTAAAATATCTAAAACACCTGATCATTTACTCAGGAAGTCTTCCTCTCTACTTGCTGAATGACAGGAACACCTGACACCCCCTGCTGGCTGTCTCTGTAACCTGCATTGAAGGACTTAGTGTGCAGACACTGCCCCCTAGTGGTCAGACCTCATACAGCTTAGCTGCTCCCTCTCCCTCTTTAGTGTTCTCTACAGAGTTCAGACCAGCATGAATCCTGTCTAACAGAGTAGATCTACTTCCTGTTAGTCACGTCTGTCCGTGTTGACATTCTGAAGGCGTCCTTTCTAACCAGACTCCTCCTCTTCCTGTTTGTGTTCCAGGTGAACTGCTGAGCCAGCCGAGGCCCGACGGTCTGACCGAGATCGTCTGTCCAAAGAACGGCTCCGAGCGGGTCAATGTGGCCCTGGTCTACCCCCCCACGCCCACCGCGCTCAGCCCCTGCCTCAAGTGATCTGCTCCTCTTCCTCCTCCTCTTCCTCCTGCTGCACCTCCCTCACCATCCTCCTCCTCCTCCCCAAAACCCAAACCTGCAGCTCACGGGATCACTGCCTCACAGGTACGTCTGCTCTACGCTAACCAGCCACTTTATTAGGTACACCTGACTACTGCTGGGTCATGTCCCCTTTACCTCCAGAGCTGCTGTCAGCCTCCAGGAACCAGACTCAGAGGTTCTGGTCCATGCTGATGTCATTCCTCACAATCTGCCTTTAAAGAGATGCTGAGGGGCCCATCCATGAATTAGAATAGTCCACTATTACACTTCAATATTAAAGTGATTATTGTTTTTAAACTTATTTCAGTATAATTTACTAAAATGAGATAAACTTTGTTTAACAACAAGCTCTAAACAAGTCAAAATTATTTTTCCTTATCAACTACAGGGCCCCATGGAGGTTTGACCCTTATATTAGTACAATATAATGTAAAATCAGTGAATGCATAAATATTCACCCATTTAAAGTGACTGTGGAGCACAGTGGTGGCAGCATCATCCTTTTGGGATGCCTCTCAGCAGCATCGTGCTGTGGGGATGCTTCTCAGCAGCATCGTGCTGTGGGGATGCTTCTCAGCAGCATTGTGCTGTGGGGATGCTTCTCAGCAGCATCGTACTGTGGGGATGCTTCTCAGCAGCATTGTGCTGTGGGGATGCTTCTCAGCAGCATCATACTGTGGAGATGCTTCTCAGCAGCATCATACTGTGGAGATGCTTCTCAGCAGCATCATACTGTGGAGATGCTTCTCAGCAGCATCATACTGTGGAGATGCTTCTCAGCAGCATCATACCTTGGGGATGTTTCTCAGCAGCATCATACTGTGGAGATACTTCTCAGCAGCATCACACCTTGGGGATGCTTCTCAGCAGCATCATACTGTGGGGATGCTTCTCAGCAGCATCATACCTTGGGGATGCTTCTCAGCAGCATCATAACCTGGGGATGCTTCTCAGCAGCATTGTGCTGTGGGGATGCTTCTCAGCAGCATTGTGCTGTGGGGATGCTTCTGAGCAGCCAAACCTGGAAGCATCCAGAGAAAGCTGCACAGAAATGGTTTAGAGACAACAAGAGGAATACTCTAAGATTAAAGTCAAAATTTTTACCTTAATGTCAGGATATCATAATTTACTCTCAAACATTTATCAAAATGAGCAGAATACGGGAACTTTTTAATCCTGATTATCTTTTGGGAAGCTAAAACCATCATGGAGCTAAAAATGGATGATAATTGCCTAGCACTAATGTCAGGGACTCCAGCTTTTATTTTGAAATTATGATGAGAAGCATTAGCACGTATCCTGTCTTATATTTGCAGTATTATCCTGACCTCGGTGTTTCTTCTCTTGCAGGTTGCCGGGCCTCTCAGACGTGTCATGAACCGTATTTAAGGACTTTGATGAGCACAAATTCCTGCCTGATCCACTCAGTAGCATCTCTTCATTTCATGGCTCTAATGTTCCAACACTTCTCCACTTTTTTACTCTGGAATACTGTAGCTCAAATCTCAAAGAACTCTGATGGATAAATCCCCAATCAAATTCAGGAGAACTGTAAAAAAAAACACCTTTTTAAACCTGTTTAACTGTCAGCCTCATTTCTGCCACATCACTGCATCTCTGGGACCAGGAGAGGATCTTTACTGGACTGGAATGCTCTGCAGTACCGGGTCGTCACTGGTTTATTCTTCAATACCGTTTAATACGGTATAGAGGACAGGGGCCGAGGAAATTAATTCACACATTAGCACAAACACAATTCTTTGAACATGTGAAAGTTTCTGATACTCAGAGGAAGGAAGTAGGGTTCATGTATGCATGTTTACAAAGAGTTTCTTCCCTGAACAGAACCATGTCCACCATCTCTGTTAGGCAGATCAGATGCACATGCAGGACTTTCTCCTGAGCATGAAAAACTTCTCATGAGCATACAGACCCTTTAATAACCAGGTCAAACCCTCACATGAGCTGCAGATCTCAGCAGTGCACATGCAGAACTGTCTCTGCCTCCTGTTGCATTGAACAACTCTCTTATGAACATAAAAATGTGTTAAAGTCATGCAGAACTTTCTCATGAGCACAGGAAACCATGTGAGGAGGATCACGAGACTGTCTCCTGTGCTCAGAGGAAAAACGTACATGTGCACCAGAACACTCCTGCCTTTCAGCCTCACAGTTTGAGCCTTTAATCCCTGTACACTTCTCTGCTTAACCTCAAATGTGCACGTAAAACTTTATTGTAGAAACATTCTCATGCACAGATAAAAAAACCTGCTAACGCTCATGTTAAACTTCCACGCAAGTGGAATCACACGTCAGCAGAGGAAACCTTCATTAAATTTCTCTGGAGTAGTGAAAACATGCTTGTGCAGCTCTCTGTCCTCTGGGTCCTTGATGAAAGGATCCAGGATCAGTTTACTGGAACGGTATCGAAGTCTAACCCTGTGCATCTTGACGACCCGGCTGCAGCATCTCTCCCCAGCTCTGCCTCTGCAGGAGGACGCTGCCAGCAGCAGTAGGACGACGTGTGGGACTAGAGAGGATCTTTAAATGTTTGCTGGTGTAAATATTTGTCTGTGCCTGTGCTTTAAAGGCGAGCTGGGACATGTCGGAGCTGTGGCTGTGTCAGACGCTTTGACTTCAGATGAATCAGGGTTTCTTTGTCCTGTGGAGACAAAAACATCTCCAGACATCTTCAGTCTGAGTGCTTCTATTCTTCTCTTTATCTCTGAGGTTCTGATGGTTCTCCATCGTCTTTATGCACTTCATACATCAGCTGAAAATGGCTCCGAGGGTTTGGTGAGGTGTTTAGAAATGTTGACTAGGCTGGGGGAATGTTTGCTCCACGCTCATCTTTTGCAGGATGTTGATGTTTTTAAAACCACGGGTCTGATAATTATAAAATCTCTGATTTTTATCATCAACAGCATCAAAAATCAGTCAAAAATTTAAATATTCACATCCTCAGTCACACAGAAAGAACGTCTGAATTGCAGAAATGTGTTTGCAACTTTTACCAAGAGTGTAAACCTGGAGGGGAGCCCGTTATTCTTTAGCTCCTCCTACATTGCACTTCATTGCCAACAAATTTGTGCAATTTAGACTTTGTGTAAGACTTTAATGGCAATTTATGACAATTAAAAGGAAACCTTTGCTTTAGCAATCCAAACTAACCTTTGCACGCTGTCTAAGTTGTACAAAACTGCTGGCAGAGCTAGAGAGGAACTCTTGCCCTTTTATGATCACTTCCTACAAAAGTGAAACCTTCTCTTTGTTCCTATGCCAAAAACAGTTATTCCTTCCTAAACACTGACCATATCCTGCCTTTTTGACCAAATATGGTCATTACTATTACCAAACTTGCCCTTCTTCCTCTTTAGCCTGACCTTCCTGTCCTAATATGGCCGCTACAACTTAAATCCTCCATTGTGGCCAAACATGAATTAAAATTACCCTGACTTCTCCCAAGCCCCGCCCTCATGTCCCAATATTCACTCCTTCATTAGAAAAACCTTTGGACTGGCTAAGCCCTGCCCTCATGTCAAAATATGGTCACTCCTTCATTAGAGTGACCCTTGGACTGGCTAAGCCCCTCCCTCATATCCAAATATGGTCACTTCTTCATTAGAATAACCCTTGGACTGGCTAAGCCCCGCCCTCATGTCAAAATATGGTCACTCCTTCATTAGAATAACCTTTGGACTGGCTAAGCCCCGCCCTCATGTCAAAATATGGTCACTTCTTCATTAGAGGGACCCTTGCACTAGCTAAGCCCCGCCCCAATATCAAATATGGTCACTTCTTCATTAGAGGGACCCTTGCGCTAGCTAAGCCCAGCCCGCATGTCCAAATATGGTCACCTTTTTTAAGAAAACTAACATTTTCTCTGCTGTGCTGTGATCAGAAACCTGCTCAGTTCTTCCCATAAAGAGATACATAAACACAAAGAACCTTCATCCTTCAGCTTTTGCTAAAATGTGGCCGACATATTTTTGCAATTTATTCAAAATGTATTCACTGAAAATGAAAATTCACCAATATTTGGTTTCACAGAAGTTGTTCTTGTTGCTGTGGTGTCAAACAAGTGTTTAATAATCTTTAATAGTCTGTTGTCATGACAACCTTTCTTTCCTGACGACTATACATCTATACATGTTGATGATACTGGGATAGCAGAAAAAGAGCTAAATTTGGTAAAAACATGATGATTCACCCTGACATTTTTCCTTTAAATGAGCCCTTTAAAGCTAAATATGACACAGCTGCAGCTCAGTACAACATCTGCCGCCCGGTACATCGTCTGCAGCCCGGTATATCATCTGCAGCCCGGTATATCGTCTGCAGCTTAGTATATCGTCTGAAGCCCGGTATATCATCTGCAGCTTGGTATATCATCTGCAGCTCGGTATATCGTCTGCAGCCCGGTATATCGTCTGCAGCTCTGTATTTCGTCTGCAGCCTGGTATATTGTCTGCAGCCCAGTACATTGTCCGTGGTTGGTGTATCGTCTCTAGCCTGGTATATCGTCTGCAGCTCGGTATATCGTCTGCCACCCAGTATATCGTCTGCAGGTCTGTATATCATCTGAAGCCCATTATATCGTCTGCAGTCCGGTATATCGTCTGCAGCCTGGTACATCATCTGTAGCCCGGTACATCGTCTGCAGCCCGGTACATTGTCTGCAACCTGGTACATTGTCTGCAGCCCGGTACGTCATCTGCAGCCCGGTACGTCATCTGCAGCCTGGTTTATTGTCTGCAGACGACGTAGTGGGCGTTGTCTGCAGCCCAGTATATTGTCTGCAGCCCGGTATATCATCTGCAGCTCTGTATACCGTCTGTAGCTCGGTATATTGTCTGCAGCCTGGTATATCTTCTGCAGCCCGGTATATCGGCCACAGCTCTGTTTAATGGGGTGGTTGTTTCTTTCTTGTACAGTCGTTTGGTGCAGCATGATATAGTAAAGATGTTGTGAAGATAACAGATGATTTTTAATGCCAAGGACGAGCGAGGGGGGCGAGATGTGTACAGATATTTATCTCCATGCCATCATCCCTGCGTGTATTTAAACCACAGATGAAGAACATCAGGTCCGCGTCACTCCCTGTGCTCTCTCTGTTTCACTGTTTGATGAAAATACTGATCCGTGTTGTTTCTGATGTAAATAATATCTTTATTTTTATATGTTGACACTCAGCTTTGACTTTATTTACAGTGCAATGTGGTGCATGACTCACGGTGAGGGTGCACACGGGGTTTCTATGTAGCTGCTGTCTACATGTCACAGGATGATGAGAAAAACCAAATAAAGCGACTGCTGGCATTAGTACCACCCTACTGCCTCTGCTCCTCATTTTATTTCAGATTTTTACCCACATTTACAATCAGAAATGTCTTTAAAGGTTCACTAATCTCCTCAATAACTTTCCCTTTATGTTTACTGTCCTTTGTTGGCAGCGAGGGAAACCCTTGCTCCTCACCAGCTCCACCTACTTTTCCTAAAGCTGTCAACTATGGTCAACTGTTCCTCTAAAATGGAGAGAAAATGGCCCCAACATCCCCAGCTTCACCAACATGCCACCCTTGCCTTTGAAGATGATGCCGTCAAGCTTATAAACATTCCATCGAGGGTCTTTAACTGTTCTGGGATCTTCTGGGACGTCCTGGATGAGCCGTCCAAGCACTCTTGGAGTCATCTTGGTAGGCCGGCCACTCCTGGGAAGGTTCGACACTGTTCACAGTTTTCTCCATTTGTGGGTAATGGCTCTCACCAAAGTCTTAGAAATGTCTGTAGTGTCAAAGTAGCAAACCTTCAAAAGAAAACTGATCTTCTGTGATAAATTTAAAAGATGAGGGACCTCTGTCTTAATGTTTGCAGTAAGTAGGCTGATCTGGATAGGAGTTTCTGTTTTCCAGACCTTTCCAGATTTCCCAGGGTCCCTCCTGTGGACTTTACTGGTTCATCAAAATCTATTTCTGTAACTGTTCAATTCACACTGGGCCCCGAATTTACAGCTTAATGCATGCCTTAATGCAGTGTTACTCAACCCTGCTCAACCAAAGAGCCAAGTTGTTGAAAAATACCTTTGCAAGAGCCACAATCTACGAGGGGAAAAGTGGCAAAAACGGCCTGAAGTAGCAAACAAAATAAATAAAGATTGCATAAATGGTCAAAAAGCAGCAAAAATAGAAGGAAAGGGGCAAAAATGGGGAGAAAAAGTGGAAAAGAGTTAAAAAGTAGCAAAACTGGGTGAGGAGTTAGAAAAAAATGAGTTACAGGTGGGAAAAAATGGCAAAAAGTGGCAAAAACAAGGCAAGAAATGATTGAAAAGTGACTAAAATGGACATATAAAGTTCAGACAAATGACACTAGGGATGTGTCTATCTTGTGTGGGTCTTATTTACTGTTTTTAATCACCTTTTACATGCTTTGTTTAAAATGTTTTCATTGTGTCTCTTTTTCCCCTTGTCAGTGTATTTTAATGACCTGTGTGAAGCACTTTGAATTAACTTGTTGCTGAAATGTGCTATACAAATAAACCTGCCTTGCCTTGCCTATCACTGCCTTAATGCTTAACAGTAATTATAGACATGTTCCTCGTGTTTAATGGCTGTATCTGTGGTTTTTAATGAAAACAATGAAAACATGAAATATTAAAGGGGTCACAGATTCTAACGCCTCAGCAACAATAAAAAAACTATAAAACATAAAACAACAGACGTTAAAGAAACACAAAATTATGTTTCAACATGGAGGAGCTGAGCCGTCGAACAGCGCCACCTGGTCCAAACTCACACCATTACAACTGCGTGGTATTTAACACCAGCGAGGTAGCTGAAATGGGTAAGAGAAGCAGAAGAAGAGTTTCCCGGATCTTCCTCTTCCTTCTGGGTAAATATTATCTAAAATTAGGACATAAAAGAGCCACACGTTTAGTATCACGTTAAGTATCTGTGTTTTTATCTTTTTTGGATTTTATACATATAAAGTTCAGACAAATGACACTAGGGATGTGTCTATCTTGTGTGGGTAATTTAAGGTTAATGTTTTTAATCACCTTTTCATCATGCTGTTGGCTCCGTTTAAAATGTTTCTGGACTAAATTAGAGCTTTGAAGTGGTTCTTGTCAGTGTATTTTAATGACCTGTGTGAAGCACTTTGAATTAACTTGTTGCTGAAATGTGCTATACAAATAAACCTGCCTTGCCTTGCCTATCACTGCCTTAATGCTTAACAGTAATTATAGACATGTTCCTCGTGTTTAATGGCTGTATCTGTGGTTTTTAATGAAAACAATGAAAACATGAAATATTAAAGGGGTCACAGATTCTAACGCCTCAGCAACAATAAAAAAAACTATAAAACATAAAACAACAGACGTTAAATAAACACCGCTGGTGAATTATGTTTCCCGGCTGAACATGGAGGAGCTGTGAGCCGTCGAACAGCGCCACCTGCCGTCCAAACTCACACCATTACACTACTGCGCAGCTGCGCAGGCCTGTCCTCCTCACCAGCAGGGGGCGGTAACCTTTAAGAGAAGCAGAAGAAGAGCGGCGCTGTCCCCGGATCTTCCTCTTCCTTCCGCGGCCTCAGAGGTACGAGAGCTCATCCTCATATGAAGAGGAGAATCTGACTAAAATCTCTGTTAAATCTCCTCCATCCTGCTTTATAACCTTCTTTATTTTAAAAGTTATCATTTAAACATTAACCCCAGTGTAGATTTTAATAAATGGAGCCGGTAATTTAAGGTTAATGTGATGTTTCTGAAGACGCCGGTTTCGTGGCTGTTTCATCATGGCGGCCATGTTGGCTCCGTTTAACGGTGTTTCTGGACTAAATTAGAGCTTTGAAGTGGTTCTTTATTGCATGTAGTGGGGTTTAATGTGTTTCTAACGTTAGTTTTTATCTCGGGTTAATGTCCAGCCTGTCGCTGTTAATGAATCCGTGCTAAAACCAAAGCTACCCGGAGCTAATGCTAACGTAGCCTCTGCAGCCTTAACAGTAAACCTGCCCTCATTTATCCTCATGTTTCTCTTTCTATGGTGATTTTATTCTCCTCTAGATCTCTGAAAATGGTCCGCTACTCTCTCGACCCTGAGAACCCGACCAAATGTGAGTAATCCCGGAAATAACCCGGGTTATTTCTGTGTTAAAGCTGGTGATGTTAGCAGTGATGACTCCTTAGGACACCTTTGGATAAATGATGAAAACAACCCGGTTTAACACCTGAGCTAACACCCGAGCTAACACCTGGCCCTGAAGTTAACCTGTCTGCATGAACAGCTGATCAGGTTATTGATCATCTCTGTTTTATTTCAGCATGCAAGTCGAGGGGCTCCAACCTCCGGGTTCACTTCAAGGTAGGAGAAGATCCTGATAAACAAGATTAAAGAACAAGATTAAACATGAGGCTGTGGTAATGAGCAGGATAAACTGGTAGGAACAGGATTAAAGAACAAGATTAAACATGAGGCTGTGGTAATGAGCAGGTTAAACTGGTAGAAACAGGATTAAAGAACAAGATTAAACATGAGGCTGTGGTAATGAGCAGGTTAAACTGGTAGAAACAGGATTAAAGAACAAGATTAAACATGAGGCTGTGGTAATGAGCAGGTTAAACTGGTAGAAACAGGATTAAAGAACAAGATTAAACATGAGGTTGTGGTAATGAGCAGGTCAAACTGGTAGAAACAGGATTAAAGAATAAGATTAAACATGAGGCTGTGGTAATGAGCAGGTCAAACTGGTAGAAACAGGATTAAAGAATAAGATTAAACATGAGGCTGTGGTAATGAGCAGGTAAAACGGTTAGAAACAAGATTAAACATGAGACTGTGGTAATGAGCAGGTTAAACTGGTAGAAACAGGATTAAAGAACAAGATTAAACATGAGGTTGTGGTAATGAGCAGGTCAAACTGGTAGAAACAGGATTAAAGAATAAGATTAAACATGAGGCTGTGGTAATGAGCAGGTTAAACTGGTAGAAACAGGATTAAAGAACAAGATTAAACATGAGGTTGTGGTAATGAGCAGGTCAAACTGGTAGAAACAGGATTAAAGAATAAGATTAAACATGAGGCTGTGGTAATGAGCAGGTTAAACTGGTAGAAACAGGATTAAAGATGAGGTTTTTAACATGAGGCTGTGGTAATGAGCAGGGTAAACTGGTAGAAACAGGATTAAAGAACAAGATTAAACATGAGGCTGTGGTAATGAGCAGGTCAAACTGTTAGAAACAGGATTAAAGAACAAGATTAAACATGAGGCTGTGGTAATGAGCAGGTTAAACTGGTAGAAACAGGATTAAAGATGAGGTTTTAAACACGAGGCTGTGGTAATGAGCAGGTTAAACTGGTAGAAACAGGATTAAAGAACAAGATTAAACATGAGGCTGTGGTAATGAGCAGGTTAAACTGGTAGAAACAGGATTAAAGAACAAGATTAAACATGAGGCTGTGGTAGTGAGCAGGGTAAACTGGTAGATCCCTGTGTGTAGCTCCTGAATAGACGGGGGGTAAAGATGCGTGATAAAACTCTACACAGAGCTCAACCAGCGAGTCTGCAGGGTCTGATTAGTGGACGAATCAATGAAGCAAAAACTCAGGTTTGTAAAGATATCAGGTCTTTAAATGCTAGGTTTTTCCGCCTATAGTTTTGATGTTTTAAATTTGGATTTAAAGTGACATTTCTTTTTGTAATTCTTTTTTATTGTTTTAAATGACATTAGAAAAAATATACGAATCTATGTGGTGTCACTTCACACAAACAGGTAACAAGAACATGAAGACCAAACAGATTTGATCTGGTTTGAAAGGGGAGCCCAAAAAAAGGAAAAAGTAGATAAATAAAAAAACTGGAAAAAAGAGTAAATTCAAAGATCTAGGAGGAATTATGTTATGTTTAGAGGAAGAGTTTACACAGAGTCTGGAAGTAGAGATGTGTGTAATCCATTTTGCCCAGTTTTCAGTGAACTCATGTTTTTGTGTTCTCAAGCTAAAAGTTATTCTTTCCATTACAAAGATGTTATGGACCAGGTCAGCCCATTCATTTACACTGGGTATCTCCCCGTTCAGCCATTTTCTGGTTACATGCCACCAATAATATTCTTAACAGATACTTGTCCTTCCTCCATTCAAGTTCCCTTAGGTCTGCCGGATACAAGAAACTAAAACTCAAAGGAGTTTTTGTTATAAAGATTAATATCGTATGAATTTTTAACCAAAATGGGACCACAGCAGGGCAACTCCAAAATGTATGGAAATGGTTTGCTTCTTTGTTTCCACAGCATCTCCAACAATCAGTTTGATTAGAATAAGATTTCTGCTGTATAGGGGTACAGAAATATCGATAGTGATAGTTCAGTGTTTTTGTAGTAGAGCCATGTGAGGTACCTGGCGGTAGTAGTGGCATTAGCCTGCAGTGATTTTAGTGAGCATTGCTCCTTTAAGGATGAAAGCTGAGCTATAGAGCAGAACAGATGGCAAAAATTACCCACAAAACAATGTTGGCTTTAACGTAAACACTGTCAAAAAGTGGAAGCATTTTATTTTGGACCCAGAAAGCGTTGATGTGTTTTTGTCATTGTCTGCAGGCTTTGGCTACCAGTTGTGCTCTTGTGTTACAAAATAGTGATGAGTTGAAAATGATTGAAATCTCCCTTTAAGATGTGTTGGATTAGTTTTCTTTAGTTTTAATAACTAGTGAGAATTTTCTCTGTAAAATGTGTGCAACTATGAACAAAGTCAGTAGGGCTGGGCAATTAATCGCAAATTAGATTTAATCACAATATGGCCTGCTGCAATTTTCAAAGCGCAGAAGGTGCAATATTTGTTTTACTTGATATTTGAGTTAAAACAGCGGTTCAAAACTTACGCGTTACATATGCAATCATTCCAGTGGCGGATTTTTAGAATAGTGTACAAAAAATCCTATTTTCTTCATTTTTTAAATGTATTTCTTGTTAAATATGAGAATAATAAAAGATTAACATTCCCTCTAATACAACAGTTCATACTTAATTTACAAAATGAGTCAAAATCATCAAGATTTTTTTTTTCAGACTTTTCCAGCCCTAGTATAAACTAATATTGTGTTGGTAATAGTTTAGAACGACTCATTGCTTGTTTCTGTTGGAAAATACATGAGATGGGGACCTTAAGAAATAATCGCGTATGAAATCCCAGTTGGAGTATTGGGTAAAAAAATTGCGGTTACATTATTTCCCCAAATGGTTCAGCCCTACCAGTCAGCCATATTTTACCTCCTAACATGAAGATGTTTAAATATTTATTTAAAAAATAGTCGCGCATTTAAATATTAAACTCTCCTTCATTCAGTGAGCATGAAACGGTATCTTATAGTGCCAGTACTGAGAATATTTTCTAGGTTATTGGGCTGATTTCTGTCTGAATAAATTTCTCTACGATGCTCAGAGTAATCAGAGTAGACGTCTGCTCCTCAGTCATCTCTGCCCTCTCGTCACTGAGTTCCTCCTTCTTACCAAATAATCATAATAATCAGTCAAAATTCAGGCTGAGCTGAACAGAATGTAAAATAAAGTAAATGATGCTATTGTACGCCGATCAAACTTCTATTTATTAATAGTTTAAATGTATATTAAATATATCTGTGTATTAATATCCATTAGTGATCACTCAGATTCTTCTAAAGCAGAGGTGTCAAACTCAGTCACAGCAGGGGCCAGATTCTGGATCCAGGACTAACCTGAGGACCTACCAGGGTCGACGTTTAACCAGAAACCGTCATTGTCACCAGTAGAAAAATGGGGAAAACTAACTGAGTACTGATGATAGATGGTGGTCAGATTAAAAAAAAAAAAAAAAGTCAAAATTACAAGTTAAACGTCTCAAAATCTGAGATGAACGTCAAACGTATTTGTGCAATCGATCAAAACACAAAATTTGAAGTCAAAATAATGATTTTAAAGGGCAGACATATGAGAAAGTTAAAGTTTGGACAATTAAGAATGGAAATGTTACATAAAACTAAAAATCATGAGTTAAAAAGGTAAAAATATGAGTTAAAGTTTTGAATTGTGAGTCTAAAATGTCAAAATGTGGGATTAAAAATCAAAATTAGGAGCTGAAAAGGTCCAAATGTGACTTTAAACTCACAACTGTGAATTTAAAAGGTTGAATTTTGATGTAAAAAGTCAAAATTGTAAATTTAAACTGTCAGTATATGAAAAGTCAAACAATAAATTTGATTGTGAGATGAAAAGTTGAAAATGTGAAATTAAAACAAAATTGATTTCTGTTCCGCATTCCTGACTTTTGATCTAAGTATTTTTATTTTTTCACCTTTAAAGGTTAAGTATACATGAATATACTGCAGTAACTCTGCAGACGTCATACCAGCAGGACCCTTACAATAGAAATATGGTCTGGTCTGGTACAACAGTACCACGGACCGGATTTGGCCCCCATGGTGATAATCTGTTCTTTAGTTTGTGACTGTTCCCGCTGTCTGAACCGTCCTTTTATTCACAACAACCTCAGGTTTTCTGCCCCCCAGTCTCCGGCGGGGTTCATGGATGTAAAAATCTGGTCTGCCGGCTTGTTGATGTAAATTTTCATTCAGGAGCGTTTGAGGCTGAATGTAGGCGAGTAGGGCAGAACAGGAGGATCTACATGCACACAGTACCAGATGGGTCAGAGTTTAGAAAGGAAACATGATGTTAATGTGTACACAGCGTTTAATACATCAGAAATATGCTGCACACCAATCTGGGTTTTGGCGTACCAGCAGTTTTAGTCTGGATTCTGTGTACACCCGTTAATGACAACAGCCATGCTGCTGTAATAAGAAGCAGCCTAAACACTAGCTGGGACCTGTTAGTACGCTATTATTCAAACTGTCAACAATAAAATGATAAATGTGGGGATAAGGTCCATGTGGTGAGCCTCAGGGAAAGTCTGGGTAGGCTGTGGGGATTTAAATGTTAGCACTAGAGCTACGCAGCTAAAGCTACTGTAGCTAACCGGTTAGAGGTGATGTTTTAAAATGAGTTTGCTACACCCCAGTGTTAATTTCATCGACTAAAACTATGACTAAAAGTGTTAGACAGCCTTTTTTCCGAGACTAAAACTAGACTAACAAAAATAGATCTGTGATGACTGAAACTGACGAAAGCTAAGTTTAGTTTTCATCAGGATGACTAAAACGAGACTAAAATTTAACGTAGGTTACGTCAGACATATGAAATCTGTGATATTTCTCAAATGTGGGTAAATCTGTCAAAAACACATCTGTATCTATTCAGCTGTAGAAAGCAGGGACCCCAGGTTAGACAGAGAACACACTACCATGATCTGGTACCAGATTTAGACAAGAGAATAAATGCTTGGACTAGAAGTAAAGACTAAAATGTGAGGACTTTAATGGACTAAAACTAAAAAGGGTAGCGATGACTAAAATGTGACTAAAACTAAAATGCATGTCATTTAAAGAGTAAAACTAAGACTAAAATTAAAAATGGCTGCCAAATGAACACTGCTTCTCCCTGAGATTCTGGTTTGTTCTTGTGTGTTCTTTGTGCAGTAAACCTTTAAAAACCAGCAGCTGTAACGCCTGATTTTCATTTCCTCCGAGCCTTTAAATGTCTGTTTAACCTGTCCGCTGATGTTCAGTGTGCGTTTGTTTTCCTCACCAGAACACCCGTGAGACAGCCCAGGCCATCAAAGGCATGCACATCCGCAAGGCCAACAAGTACCTGAGGGACGTGATCGTCAAGCACCAGTGTGTCCCGTTCCGCCGCTACAACGGAGGAGTCGGCAGGTGTGCCCAGGTGAGCTTGGACTCTGACCAATCACGTTAGTGACAGAGCTGCTGTGATGACCATCTTAGGACACCTTTAGATTAAACATGAAACAAACCTTTGAATCTGAGCGGTATTTTAACAGCATGTGTTCAACGTTTAAAGCAGAAACACGCTTTTTAAAGAATGTTTGTGTTTTCAGGCCAAACAGTTCGGCTGGACGCAGGGACGCTGGCCCAAGAAGAGCGCCGAGTTCCTCCTGCACATGCTCAAAAATGCCGAGAGCAACGCTGAGCTCAAGGTATGACTGACAACCTTTACCATAGTGATTCTTCATTTCTTTGTTCTGTTAGTATTTGTGTAGAGGAGAGGGCGGGGGCGTTGAGGACTTGTACTGGTTTCTTAGACCGCCCCCCCAGCATCGTCTGTTTGGGATGAGTCCAGACTTTGGGGGTTCTGGGTCTGTTTTCAAAATGAAACAAGCTCCTTGACCTTTACAGTTTTGGTGTTTTTAAGTGGCTGTAGATGTTTTTAAGAGTGTAGCTTATGTGGCTGAGATTATTTTTGCAGTTTTAAATCATGCTTCAGTTCTTTCACCTGCTGAAAGAGAATAAATCTGTCTTTAAATGAAGGAATGATCCTGTTAGACTGAAGGAGATTGCAGTGATGACCATTTAGGACACCTTTGTATTAACCATGAAAATAAAACCAAGTCTGAGCGATCTCCTCTTCACTGTGACTCATCCTGGTTTACGTTCATGGATCTAAACACAGATGCTCTGATGTGCAGAGCTCTACAGATTTATGTCTGTTTTCATCATTCAGGTACTAAGGGCTAGTCCTGAATGCTTTATAGACACATTTCAATGAAACCACATCTGACAGCTCAGACTGCAAACGGAGGGGGTCTGGAATATCTTTGTCTGGACTGGATTGGTTGTGTAGAGTACTGGCATGCCTTACAGACTCAAAAGTTCAGGGTTTGTTCAAGAACAAACTGTTTCTTGAACAGGAGCTGGCTCCCGTCGTTGACTAAAGGAGCCAGCTCTCAGAACCAGCTCATCCATAAACAACACATCACAACTGCACTGTAACTTGTTGTCTTAGACTGAGTTATTTCAGTTTCATCATAAGGGCACAGATATACCAACAATCTATTCCCTGTGATTTCTATCCTTTGTTGGCAACTTTTGGGAAAGTGGGTGGAGCTGCCAGTTCCACCTACTTTACCAAAAGTTGACAACTATGACCTATTTTGCAAAAAGAGGGAAAGAGCCCGCAACATCCCCAGCTTCACAACATTCTGTACTTTGCCTTTGATGTCATCCTTTAAAGTTAAACATTTTATCTTTGCCTTTAATGATGATGTCATCCTTTAAAGGTTATTAAACATTTCATCTTTGCCTTTAATGATGATGTCATCCTTTAAAGTTAATTATTTTATCTTTGCCTTTAATGATGATGTCATCCTTTAAAGTTAATTATTTTATCGTTGCCTTTGATGATGATGTCATCCTTTAAAGTTAATTAAACATTTCATTTTTGTCTTTAATGATGATGTCATCCTTTAAAGTTTATAAAACATTTCATCTTTGCCTTTAATGATGATGTCATCCTTTAAAGTTAATTATTTTATCTTTGCCTTTAATGATGATGTCATCCTTTAAAGTTAATTATTTTATCTTTGCCTTTAATGATGATGTCATCCTTTAAAGTTAATTATTTTATCTTTGCCTTTAATGATGATGTCATCCTTTAAAGTTAATTATTTTATCTTTGCCTTTGATGATGATGTCATCCTTTAAAGTTAATTATTTTATCTTTGCCTTTAATGATGATGTCATCCTTTAAAGTTAATTATTTTATCTTTGCCTTTAATGATGATGTCATCCTTTAAAGTTAATTATTTTATCTTTGCCTTTAATGATGATGTCATCCTTTAAAGTTAATTATTTTATCTTTGCCTTTAATGATGATGTCATCCTTTAAAGTTAATTATTTTATCTTTGCCTTTGATGATGATGTCATCCTTTAAAGTTAATTATTTTATCTTTGCCTTTGATGATGATGTCATCCTTTAAAGTTAATTATTTTATCGTTGCCTTTGATGATGATGTCATCCTTTAAAGTTAATTATTTTATCTTTGCCTTTAATGATGATGTCATCCTTTAAAGTTAATTATTTTATCTTTGCCTTTAATGATGATGTCATCCTTTAAAGTTAATTATTTTATCTTTGCCTTTGATGATGATGTCATCCTTTAAAGTTAATTATTTTATCGTTGCCTTTGATGATGATGTCATCCTTTAAAGTTTATTAAACATTTCATCCTTTAAAGCCCATCCAACATTCCGTCCTTATCTTTTGTGTACAGGCCAGTCCAGCCCTCCAGTTGTCGTTCCAGTCTATCCAGTACTCCACAATAGTCTAAATAGTCTGAGTGTAGCTTTCTAAAGCATGAGGGAGAAAAGCTGTTAAAGAGGCACCACTAGCCTGTTAGCTGGTGGCTAGTTAGCCCTCATTCATTCTTACCAGCAGCAGAGGGGAACTCTCATATAAATGTAGTCTAAAGTTTAAAATGTCTGATGGATCCGGGTCTCTGCTGTCCGGGTTTTCAGGGTCTGGACGTGGACTCTCTGGTCATCGAGCACATCCAGGTGAACAAGGCGCCAAAGATGAGGAGGCGTACGTACCGCGCCCACGGCCGCATCAACCCGTACATGAGCTCTCCGTGTCACATCGAGATGATCCTGACGGAGAAGGAGCAGATCGTCCCCAAACCAGAGGAGGAGGTGGCTCAGAAGAAGAAGGTACGACTCTGTTTTCATGTCCCTGAACGCACCGCGGAGCTGCACTGATGACAGCTTAGGACACCTTTGGATGAACCATGAAAAGAAACGTTAACTCTGAGCAGCTCTGGCTGATTCTCATGTTGTGATGTGTGGCGTGTGGCGGCTTCATGACGGTCTGTTTGTCTCCTCAGGTTTCACAGAAGAAGCTGAAGAAGCAGAAGCTCATGGCACGGGAGTAGAAACGTCAATAAAACCATCAAAGTTGTTATTATAGCACGTCTGCTCGCTCTTTATTTACACTATCAGACATCATTCATAGGAGGTTTGCAGTCACATGATCCTGATGATGTCAGAGTAAAGGCAGGAAGTGAAGAACAGCAGTGAGGGGATGGAGGAGCGTTAAGATGATAAAGCTTTAGCTTAGAGGGACTGGTCATACACCAGTTTAAGAACAATCAGAGGTTTTTCTGAGAGTCTAGAAACTTTGGGAGAATGTTCAGCAGACTTTGGGGTTAGAGGCCTTCAGACCAGGACTGAAGATTAGATTAGAGAATCAAGACTCTGGTGATGAAGTGAAGCCTTAATGGACTCCAGCAGACCTCAGATCTGAGAAAACCACACAGCATACGGGCTAAAGGCGAGAAATCTCTGGTTAAGACCTTTTAATGAAGTTTGGTTTGACAAACTCAGCGATACGTGGTTCTGCGTAGAGAGTCAGGATCCACATGTGTCCAGTGAGGTCTGACTTTATTCTCAGAGTGCTCAGCATCATTTGATCCTCTCTAGGGACAGAATATTTCTAAAAACTCTGATCAATCCTTACAATCATGACGGGAGCAGCCAGGAATGTCTGAGTGTCATTGGTTAATCTAACACCATTTTAACCATGACACCGGTTCACTGAATCACAGTCAATAAGGTGGTGGCATGTTTAATTCTCCAGGTTTTTTACTTTATGGGCTTTTATTTTGAAGGTTAAAATGTAAAGCAAGACCGTAAAAGTCTTATTTTTACCTTTTAGAGGTCTTAAATTTTAGAATACACCTTGGACTCTATCAATCTAGATTTCTAACTTAATTTTTTTATTTAATCTTTTCTGTGTTTAGAAACAGCTCAGACCTGCTCAGATGTCACTAGAGTTTATTGGTAGAGGTGTTAAATGAGGCAGAATCATCAAATTTGGTATTAATGGTATCTGGTGTTAATATTTTCTCAGTTCAGGATTTAAAAGTATTAAATTTGATTTAAAGTGTTTAGAAGGAACTCTGAATAACAAAGTAATGTATGAAGGTGGGTTTAGGCCTTTCAAAACATTTTAAATTCACTTTTAAGGGGGAAAAACCCTGAACTTTTGAGATTATGAAGGTAAATTATAAAATTCAAACTCAGGACTGATTAAAAAGACAGATATTTGACCAGGGTGGCCGCGGGGTAGTATAAAAGGTAGTAAATTCAACTAGGATTCCCGTGTAAACCCTGTTTGACTGTAAACCTGAAAATGAATTTTAAAGTCAAAACTGCAGCAGGAACTAAAGTCAGACTCTGGATGATCCGTCTCCTGGTTGTCCTGGTTCTGTTAACTCCAGTTTACATTCATGTCTCCTAATCAGATTATAATCTGATCATTCTGGGCTAAGATCATAAATATTTGTATGTATTGATCAGTCCTGGTTAAAAGTGTCTGCTCTCAGCTGAAGGACGAGCTAGAGCAGGATTAACCCCGCTCAGCCAGAGAGCCAAACTGTTGAAAAATACCTTTACAATGAAAATGGAGGAAAAGTGGTAAAAATGGATAACAAATGAGTCACAGGGGGCAAAAATGGTCAAAAAATTAAAAATGAGTGAAAAGAGACTAAAATGGGAAATAAAGTGTCATTCAATGGAAAAGGCAGCTTAAACGAGAGAGAAGAGGCCTTAGAGGGGAAAAAAACGCAAATGGCAAAGAGAACAAAAGACTGACGAAAACTGGTAAAAAAGTGTCAAACTTGGGCTTAAAGAGCAGCACAAATGGATTAAAAGTATCAAAAGGGGGAAATGCAAGTAAGGGCAGTGGAAATATACAAAGATTGACGGTTAAAGCTGACTGTGCAAGGATGGGTAAAAAATTGATGAATGTGACTTGTAATGGATAATTTCTGAGGTTGAAGTTTCCCTTTTTTAGGGTTTTCTGGGGGAATATTTCAAATGAAGACAACAGAGCCAGAGGTTATCAGTGTTCAAGGAATCTAAATGAATGAAGTCTCAGTGCGATACTCTAGAGGCCCACCAGGGGGCGCCGGCTGCTGTGAGTGCAGCTGTGTTGGTAAATGTCTGTTGGTTATGGATTATCTGAGCAGAAGTAATCCGTCTGTGTAGGAGAGACTGGTTATCTCCATCAGAGCTGATGCTGAATATTCCTGTAACTGAAGATGAAGGGTCAGACATTCCTCTGACAGGAGAACAGAGTCTACAGTCTGTTCCTCTGTAGTTCAGGGTTTTAAACTTTAAATGTCTGCAGTGAGCTTTAGTCTGGTAAAGGACCTTTTCTCTTTATTCTCACAAAATAAACAGATTTCAGATGAAGTGAATAAAAACAGCTGTACCAACATTTAATCACCTTTCACCTGCAGCCTCAGGTTAGTTAAAGAGTTAATAGATGAGTTAATGGGTTAATAGATGAGTTAAAGGGTTAATAGATGAGTTAATGGGTTAGTAGATGAGTTAAAGAGTTGATAGATGAGTTAAAGGGTTAATAGATGAGTTAATGGGTTAATAGATGAGTTAAAGAGTTAATAGATGAGTTAATGGGTTAGTAGATGAGTTAAAGAGTTAATAGATGAGTTAAAGGGTTAATAGATGAGTTAAAGGGTTAATAGATGAGTTAAAGAGTTAATAGATGAGTTAAAGGGTTAATAGATGAGTTAAAGCGTTAATAGATGAGTTAAAGGGTTAATAGATGAGTTAAAGAGTTAATAGATGAGTTAAAGAGTTAATAGATGAGTTAATGGGTTAATAGATGAGTTAAAGAGTTAATAGATGAGTTAATGGGTTAATAGATGAGTTAAAGGGTTAGTAGATGAGTTAAAGAGTTAATAGATGAGTTAAAGGGTTAATAGATGAGTTAAAGGGTTAATAGATGAGTTAAAGAGTTAATAGATGAGTTAAAGGGTTAATAGATGAGTTAAAGAGTTAATAGATGAGTTAAAGAGTTAATAGATGAGTTAATGGGTTAATAGATGAGTTAAAGAGTTAATAGATGAGTTAATGGGTTAATAGATGAGTTAAAGGGTTAGTAGATGAGTTAATGGGTTAATAGATGAGTTAAAGGGTTAGTAGATGAGTTAAAGGGTTAATGAGTTAAAGGGTTAATAGATGAGTTAAAGGGTTAATAGATGAGTTAAAGGGTTAATAGAAGAGTTATCAGCAGACTGTCCTGTGTTTAGATCAGTTTGAAGCTTCTCCTCAGCTCTAACAGTCCTCACTGAAACACCTGAGTTAATGACCCAGGCTCCATCATGTTAGCTATCAGTGAATATAGAAGTCTAACTCTGATGCCAGACCAGACCAGGTCTCCCAAACCCCGTCTAGACCCCCATTATTCACCGTTTACATGAACCCCTGCTTTAAAAAAATCAAATATCAGAAATTAAACTCTTAACTTCCTAATATTTTCACTTATTTTATGTATAACTGATCATCTTATTTTCTTATTTATTTTCCTGCCTTCATATCTGTGGTTGTAGTTCTGCCCTCGTCCACCAGGTGGCGACTGTGTATCACCTCTGAATCATCAATCCTGCAGAAAGAGTTTAAACCTTCAGCTTTGGCTGGAGTCAGAATCCTGATGGTGAAATAAACCTTCAGATTATTCTGTTATTAATGCTGTCATAGATCCAGCAGGGTCGGAGCAGGTGGAGACGGGGTTTCACCTTCAGGGTTACGTCTGCAGGGGCCTCAAAGCCCGGACAGGGAGGGCTGGTGCACCGAGGGGCCCCAAAGCCCGGACAGGGAGAGCCGGTGCACTGAGGGGCCCCAAAGCCCGGACAGAGGTCTTCAGATGTGAGGTAAACATCAATGATGGGGTCAATAATCAAGATTTGTCTCTAGAACGTAAAAAAAGAGCCGTGAGTGAATAATGACCATCAGAACAGAACCCGGACCCCTGCTGAGTTCAGACTCCTCAAACCATCTCTGAGGAAAACCACTGAGAGGAAGAGAACCAGAACTGTCAGAGCCGGACTACAGCGGGTCACTGAGCGGGATAGAGGTCATGAATTAAAAATGGATTATTTTAGTCATTTAGGGGGCCCAGGTACAGACCAGTATGAGGCCTCCCTCTCTAAATAAGACCAGGCACAGAGACTGAAGTATCCCAGATCCACAGACCTAAACTTAGACTCAGAATTCATACTCCTATGTGGGCCGGTCTCTGGTCCAGGTAGAAAACTAAACCTAGATGCTGACTGACAGAGACTGATGTGTTCATCAGACTCTGATCAGATGTCTTGATCTGTTTTATCACAGCGATCCAGGTCCATGGTCCAGCCTGACTGTAGGGGTCTACTGACTACCATAGACTGGTATGAGGATATCTGGGGTCTTTAAGGGTACTGGACCCGGGGCCCTCGTCAAGGACTAGTTGGATCCTCAGAATCTATTTAGATGTTTTATTTATTTTCTTATTTCCTCCTCAGACCGTACACACGAGGACGTCAGCTGTCAGGAATCGTTTCTGCTGCTGGAATTTTTGGGATGAAGTTTAGGAATTATCTACAGATGTCAGATTATTTGCTGCTTGGGGAATTTTCTGGAAACGGTCGGTTATTTTTTAAAGAAAGGAGATTTGTAAATGGGGGGAGAAAATTCTTGGAAGGTTTTTGTTGTGGCTTTTTCATGGGAATGTGGGAGATTTATCTATATTTTTGGGGAATTTTGGGTTGGAGTTTGTTTGAAATCTTCAGGAATTTTCACAGAAATTTCAGGGAATTTTTTCATGTTTGGATGTTTCCGTCTTCATGGAGTTTTGGAGGATGTATTAGTACATTTTGAGGATTCTCTAAGAATGAATAAGCTGTGATATTTGGGGTTTATGGCTTTAATATTTTCAGGAGTTTGTATGAAATTTATGATGTTTTTATTATTGGACTGTAGTTTTGATTTCGTCAGTTAAAACTGAGAATGTTCATCCACAGCCCTTTATCCATGAGAAAGAAAATAGATCTTTATAAAAGTCAGCTTAGTTTTCATCAGGATGACTGAAACTAGACTAAAACATAATTTAGTTTTCTCAGACATTTAAATCCCTGATTTTTCTCCTCTCTGGGTAAATCTGTCTGATAGAACACATCTGTGTCTCTATGCTGTAGAAAAGAAGGAACCCAGGCTAGACAGGAACATTCTACCATGGTCTGGTACCAGAGTCAGGCAAAAGCTAGACAGGAACATTCCACCGTGGTCTGGTACCAGAGCCAGGCAAGAGCTAGACAGGAACATTCCACCGTGGTCTGGTACCAGAGTCAGGTAAGAGCTAGACAGGAACATTCCACCGTGGTCTGGTACCAGAGTCAGGCAAGAGGTAGACAGGAACATTCCACCGTGGTCTGGTACCAGAGTCAGGCAAGAGGTAGACAGGAACATTCCACCATGGTCTGGTACCAGAGTCAGGCAAAAGCTAGACAGGAACATTCCACCGTGGTCTGGTACCAGAGCCAGGCAAGAGCTAGACAGGAACATTCCACCGTGGTCTGGTACCAGAGTCAGGCAAGAGCTAGACAGGAACATTCCACCGTGGTCTGGTACCAGAGTCAGGCAAAAGCTAGACAGGAACATTCCACCGTGGTCTGGTACCAGAGCCAGGCAAGAGCTAGACAGGAACATTCCACCGTGGTCTGGTACCAGAGTCAGGTAAGAGCTAGACAGGAACATTCCACCGTGGTCTGGTACCAGAGTCAGGAAAGAGGTAGACAGGAACATTCCACCGTGGTCTGGTACCAGAGACAGGCAAGAGCTAGACAGGAACATTCCACCGTGGTCTGGTACCAGAGTCAGGCAAGAGGTAGACAGGAACATTCCACCATGGTCTGGTACCAGAGTCAGGCAAAAGCTAGACAGGAACATTCCACCGTGGTCTGGTACCAGAGCCAGGCAAGAGCTAGACAGGAACATTCCACCGTGGTCTGGTACCAGAGTCAGGCAAGAGCTAGACAGGAACATTCCACCGTGGTCTGGTACCAGAGTCAGGCAACAGCTAGACAGGAACATTCCACCGTGGTCTGGTACCAGAGCCAGGCAAGAGCTAGACAGGAACATTCCACCGTGGTCTGGTACCAGAGTCAGGCAAGAGCTAGACAGGAACATTCCACCGTGGTCTGGTACCAGAGTCAGGCAAAAGCTAGACAGGAACATTCCACCGTGGTCTGGTACCAGAGCCAGGCAAGAGCTAGACAGGAACATTCCACCGTGGTCTGGTACCAGAGTCAGGCAAGAGCTAGACAGGAACATTCCACCGTGGTCTGGTACCAGAGTCAGGCAAAAGCTAGACAGGAACATTCCACCGTGGTCTGGTACCAGAGCCAGGCAAGAGCTAGACAGGAACATTCCACCGTGGTCTGGTACCAGAGTCAGGTAAGAGCTAGACAGGAACATTCCACCGTGGTCTGGTACCAGAGTCAGGAAAGAGGTAGACAGGAACATTCCACCGTGGTCTGGTACCAGAGACAGGCAAGAGCTAGACAGGAACATTCCACCGTGGTCTGGTACCAGAGTCAGGCAAGAGGTAGACAGGAACATTCCACCATGGTCTGGTACCAGAGTCAGGCAAAAGCTAGACAGGAACATTCCACCGTGGTCTGGTACCAGAGCCAGGCAAGAGCTAGACAGGAACATTCCACCGTGGTCTGGTACCAGAGTCAGGCAAGAGCTAGACAGGAACATTCCACCGTGGTCTGGTACCAGAGTCAGGCAAGAGCTAGACAGGAACATTCCACCGTGATCTGGTACCAGAGTCAGGCAAGAGCTAGACAGGAACATTTCACCATGGTCTGGTACCAGAGACAGGCAAGAGCTAGACAGGAACTCTCTACCATGGTCTGGTGCCAGAGACAGGCAAGAGCTAGACAGGAACTTTCTACCATGGTCTGGTACCAGAGTCAGGCAAGAGCTAGACAGGAACTCTCTACCATGGTCTGGTACCAGAGACAGGCAAGAGCTAGACAGGAACTTTCTACCATGGTCTGGTACCAGAGTCAGGCAAGAGCTAGACAGGAACTTTCTACCATGGTCTGGTACCAGAGACAGGCAAGAGCTAGACAGGAACTTTCTACCATGGTCTGGTACCAGAGTCAGGCAAGAGCTAGACAGGAACTTTCTACCATGGTCTGGTACCAGAGACAGGCAAGAGCTAGACAGGAACTTTCTACCATGGTCTGGTGTCAGAGACAGGCAGGAGAAGAAAGGCTCGGAGTAAAACTGGAATAAAATGTGACTCAAACTAAAACCAGCTGCTAGAATGATCGCTGTTTAGGCTTCATAATCAGAAGTTCTTCTGGGAGATTTGAGGACTGTTGGAGAAATGTTGGCCTCTTTTTAAGCGATATTTAAAATCATGTTTAGAAGAATTTTCTCTGAATATTTTGGATTTTGGAGAGGAGAAAATGAATTCCAGTTTAGAGGTGAGGCTGATGTTCTCACTGATCAGACACTTCCTGTCCTGAGATCAGTGAGAAACTAAAAACACTTCAAACAGAAGCTCAGGCCTGAACCATTCAAAGTCCTTTTTATTATAAACACACCTATAATGAGGCCCCTGGGAGCCCGGGGCCCCTGGTCACTGCCTCTGTGTTTGTCTTTCATGACAGGAAATCTTCAGAGAACTGAGCGAGCCGCCTTACCCTGGTCTCCCTTCTGTCCTGGTCCTTTAGTTGAGGGGTCGGAGGGTTCCTGAGAGCCCCCCTCACAGCTACAGGTCCAGTATTTAGGTCTCTAATCCACCTTCATATCTGAAGGCCAAGGATCCTGAAATAAACAAACTAAAATCTGAACCAATCAGAAACATCGCTGAGTTTAAAGCTCCTCATCTGTGCAGAAACACTGATGCATGTCAGGCACTCAGGAACACGCCTGCCAAATCTGTGCGATCACTCCAGCACTACAAATTAAAATAATAAATGAATGATAATAATGAATAAACAGGCCGAGGGCAGATGTGCAGCAATCACATTTCAGATCATCTGCACACATCTGCCTCACACTTCACCTGTGCAGGTGATTTTATTCTGAAAGTCTTCAGCTTCCTCCTGCAGCCTCTACTGCTCTGAGTCTGTTTGTTCTGTCATGCTCCGGCCCCTATAATTCATAAATAAATAAATGAACCTGTTTATGGATGAGATCACAATCACAGTCGCTTTATTGTCCAGTTTAATCTCAAATTACTGAATCGTGCAGGACCTGCCACATCCAGCCGTGCTGAGGCCCCTGTAGGGGCCAGGGGCCCCCTTTAGGATCCCTAGACCCTCAGAAACCACAGAGATGTTGATGGGTGTCCTGAAGCAGACTTTACTAAACCTCGGTACTCTGGGGGGAGACCAGAGACCTGCAGACCTCTGATCCTGCTGATAAACCCTCATAGATCCAGGACATGACGCTCACGTGTTTGGCTCTATTTTATTTTATAAATAGGAAGTTTCAGGAGTGTTGGTGGAGGCAGACAGATGACGTAAAGAGCCTCTGACATTTATTCTGTTTCTCTCTGACGTTTGCACAGACGCTGAGGTTTTAATTTCTAATATTTCTCTCTGTTAACCCTTGGAGCGCCACAGGATATTTCACTGTTCTGTCAAAATAAAACAGAAAATGTAAACCACGCTCATCAGCTCTAACTCAACTTTATATCATCTAAGCCTTATTATTTTCAAATTTCATTTCCTTTTTTTAAAATCTATTTTATTGGCAACAGAAAAAAGACAAGTTTAAATTACTGTATTTGAAAATACAGTACTTTAATGTATTTTTAAAAATTGTTCTTTAAATGAATATTGTCATTTTAAAAAATGAATTATAATATGCTTCTACAGGAAGTGACTGTGGTGTAAACTGTCTTTGTTTTCAGGCGGTCATGTGACTAAGTAGTCAATGATGAATCACGCCGGCATGATCGTGGACCTCTAAGAGCTCCCAGAAAAATCCTGAAAATCTGGAACCAGTGATCACCAGTTAATCCGACACCAGTTAAACCATGACACCGGTCAGACAGAATAAAGATCAAAGGTGTTATGGTTTAAAGCGTCTGTGTTTACTTCCTGCTGTAATCTGGAGTTTATCATCATTTTAATGGGATTATTTATTCTTCATTTCCAGGGATTATATTTAGATGGACTCTTTAAGACCACCTACAGTTCCTCTGGGGTCCACCAGTGGGCCTCGACCCACACTTTGAGTTCTCCTCTCTGCTGGTCTTTAGAATCCTCCTCAGACCCAGATCCACAGAAACCTTCATTTCAGCATGTTGTGATTAAATTCATGATCCAGATCAGTCCTCCTGCTCAGGGGCCTAAATCAGGACCAGTTAAACTGGTTCAGGACCAGTCTGCTTAAAACCACGGACCAGTCCTGATCCTGACTGATCAGATATTCTTTATGATAAATGCTCTCTTCTACTGCAGCGGTTCAAGGGAAAATAAATCCTGCATCTTTATTTTAAACATGATTAGAATAAAATAATTCTCTGAATCTGATTGGATGAAAAATAATAGATAAATCAGAGCAGCAGCTTTAAAGTTAAAAAAATGAAGTTTATTTTTTTAAACCAGGTTAACAGGATCCTGATAAACACCCCCCCCCCCAATAAAACTTTGCATTAATATTCAATTGTTATTTGATTATTATTCAATCATTTTTATGATTATTTTATTAATATTAAATTATTATTTAATTTTTAATTGAACTATTATTTCTATTAATGAATTATTATGTTATTTTTTATTTAATTATTATTTAATTATCATTTTGTCATTATTTAATAATTGTTTTATTTTTGTTAAATTATTGCTTTATTTTTATTTAATTATCAATTTGGCATTATTTAATTATTAAACTATTATTTTTTAATTATTTGTTTTATTATTATTGAATTATTATTTTATTATCATTTATTTTTTTATTGAATTATTATTTTATTATCATTTAATTATTATTGAATTATTATGTGAATATTATGGGATGTATCCAGGCTGTTGGTGGTTTATTAACTCTGATAATCACTCGTCATGTTTATTTCTCTCCCTCAAACATCTGAGGAGCTTCTCGGTCCCATCCTGATGCTCCGAGCCCGTCAGCCAATCAGGAGGCTGCCCTAAATCTATACACTCTTACATCACTAAGAGGCCAGCCAATCAGGAGAGAGACAGCCCTCCTGCTCTCTGAAAGTTTGGACTTTAGATCATCGAGGAGCTGATCTTCTTTATTATCTCTGAGAGAGGAGAGGAGGGGACGGGACCAGCACCCCAGAACAGGACCAAGACCCCGACTCACACTGAGATTTACCCACACACCCCCGACTGGAGCGGGACACAGACCCTTAGAGACCAGGACACAGAGCCTGAGAGACCAGGACAGGGAGCCTGAAAGACCAGGACAGGGAGCCTGAGAGACCAGGACAGGGAGCCTCCGCCTGAAGGAGATCTTATTTTATTTTTTACTTTTATTTTGAAAGAAACTTCCAGGATGAGATGGCCTTGAGGTCCAGAGCGGAGAGGGTCCATCTTTAGTCCGGACTGTGTGGAGCTGGGCCCCTCGGAGAGCCCCGCAGGAAGTTGGTCTGTCCGGTAAAGACTCGGTCTGACCCGCAGAGACCCTCGAAGAGAGCCGGTCCCTCTCCGACCCCCCCAGAGACTCTGTCAGACCCCATCCTCTCCGGTCTGGGATGTTAGCGGTGGGCCAGATGGACGGGTCCCGACAGAGCGCCTTCCTCCTCAGCCCCCCTCCCTTAGCGGCCCTGCACACCATGACGGAGATGAAGACCCCTCTGTACCCGGCCTACCCGCTCTCCTCCCCGGGTCACGCCTCCTCCACCTCCCCGGCCACCACCTCTCCGAACCCGGGCGGCATGGCGGCCTCGTCCCCGGGCATAAAGAGCTCCGTGGGGCTGTCGTCCCCCCAGCAGAGCTCCTCCGCCACCCCCCACGGGATTAACGACATCCTGAGCCGGCCCTCCGCCGCCTCCTCGGCCGCAGCCTCGGTGGTCGCCGCCGCCGCCGCCGCCTCGTCCCCCGCGGGGCTCCTGTCCAGCCTTCCCCGCTTCAGCAGTCTCAGCCCGCCGCCTCCGCCGGGACTCTACTTCGGGCCCGGGGCCGCCGTGGCCGTGGCCCGGTACCCGAAGCCCCTGACGGAGCTTCCCGGGAGGACTCCCGGACTCTTCTGGCCCGGAGTGATGCAGAGCCCGACGTGGAGGGACGCGCGGTTCGCGTGCTCGCCGCGTGAGTGTGTGCGGGACGGAGGGAGGGGGGACAGTCCAGAACCTTCTTAAATAATTCAAATAAATTCATATTTATCTGAAATAAACATCTGCGAGAGCGCGGGAAGATTTAGGATCATTTAAAAATGTAAGTTTCTGGTTTTACTCCGAAGGGCCGAAAACGGCAAATAAAGTCAGAAAAATCGTTTAATAAAAACCAGAGAGGCTTTAAAAATTAAAATAAATTAACTAAAATCATTATTGAATAATTATTGGTTCTAGTTTCCGGTAATCAGGCCTTTACTTTTGTTTAAATTGCATAAAAATATCGGTTACGTCTTCAGCTCAGTTTTAAAGGAAAACGTTCTTTTTAAAGTTCCTTTAATTTTTCAAATTCTTCCAACATTTAAAACCAATATTTCTGTATGAAGTGGTGTAGAAAAGTATAAAGATATGGAGACTGTGGAGAACACTCCAGGTAATAAGAATATAAAATAACTCGGTTTTTACCGTAAATATTTTATTTTGTCGTGTTTTTTGATTTCTTGATCGGACAGAGCTGCTTCCTCCGCTTTTCCATCTTTAGTCCCAACATTCCAGCTTTTTTTTCTGCTTCCGTTAGAAATAAAATCACAGATTCAGATTTATTCAAGTAAATGAAGCTTTTACATCAACAGCAGAATCCAAGTCTGACAGAGGAGCTTTACCAATAATCAGGATCGATTATTTTTGATACGTTTTGATTTTGTGAATAAACGGAAGCTGAAAATAGAAAAGAATAGAAAAGAATAGAAACCTTTATTGTCATTGCATAAATACAACGAAACTGCACATGAACATTCAAACTACACATTCAGAAACAGACTCAATAATCCAAACAGACTCAGTCACCATAAAAGCTGAGGTACGGCAAAGTACCTGAAAAATAAAGATTTCGATGACTGCTGGATGCAAACACAAATGTAGAAGATCCAGACCACAAAGATCGGTCTGTTAACAACAAAAATAAGAAAACTGTGAGGCTGGCTCCCGCCTTTACTGCTGAAATCACTGCAACAACTTTAAAAATAACGGAACGACAGAAAACCGTTAAAGGCCGAAACCGTTAAATTACGTCGAGAAAAAAACATAACAATAATAATAACAACAATAATAATAATAATAATAATAATAATAATAATAATAACAATAACAATAATAATAATAATAATAATAATAATAATAATAATAATAACAATAACAATAATAATAATAATAATAATAACAATAATAATAATAATAATAATGATAATAATGATAGTAATTGTCATTATTATTATTAGAGTCTTCGTGGTAGCCTATTGTTCGTATTTCTGTAATTCTCTGGATTATAATCTAATCTGATAATTCTGTTTTAGAGTTGATGCTGGACCGCTGCTTCAGTCAAACATCCCATAATAAGCTCTGAAGGGGTTCAGATGATAAAGCCTGGAAACACAAATTATAGCCAGAAAATTCTCATTTCTTGGAACTGAAGTGTTTATTTCACTTTCTACTGAATCCAAAAGAAAAAATCCACATTTCCATAAAATTTAAAACACACACACATATGTATATGTATATATATGTATATATATATATATATATATATGTATATATATATATATATACTTCTTGTATCTCATTTTCTTCAGTAGGTGTTTTTTGGTAACTGATAATCCACCTGAGGGTATTTTTATCATTTATCAGATTGTATTCAGGAGTTTTTTTTTAGTCATTTATCGATAATATTGATTACACAGAGGTATCATAAAAGTGTGTATCAAATATGATACAACAGGCTTTTAGGGGTTAAATTAAATTAATGTAGAAATAAACAGAGCGGAGCAGAGAGCTGCTGAGGTCAGAGTTGAAATGCTCTAAATCTGGATTAAAGCTTCGCTCGGAGCTGACAGTAACAGCTCATTCTGGGGTTGGTGGAGCTAAAACTCTCGATCTACAGCTGGACTCAGGCAGCTCTCCACATTTAGGTTTGAATCTGAACCCTTTAATGGTCCGGTCTGTTTGAATCTGAACCCTTTAATGGTCCGGTCTGTTTGAATCTGAACCCTTTGATGTTCCGGTCAGAGTCCAGGGAAATGACTCAGAAATAAAATGATAAACTTAAATAACCCTCTCATGAACTCTTTACCTCTAAGCTCCGCCCACTCCTAAATCTGCCTAAATTACCGTACAGTCTGAAATAGAAGAGCAGCAGCTCCTCAGACTCTTTAAAGTGAAGTCAGGCATCACGGCCTCATTTAGACGTTCTCAATCAGTGGGTCAGGACCCTAAAGTGGGCCGTGGATCCGTTTTTGATGGTCCCTTTAAAAAGTCTAAAACGTCCATACAGATTTTTTCATTAAATTCAGTTTGAATCCAGATCTCTGGAGTGTCACAATCTGAACGTTTGAAACTGGATTATTTTTATTTTCAGTTCTGATCGATCACTCTGAGGTTATTGATCGCTGAAATCAAACACAAGATGGAGGTCCTTCACTGCACCGACTCCTGCTTCATTATTATTATTGTTATCATATCATTATTATTACTGTTATCATTATTATTATTATTATCATTATTATCATTATTATTATTATCATTATTATCATTATTATTATTATCATTATTATCATTATTATTATCATTATTATTATTATCATTATTATTATCATTATTATTATTATTATTATTATTATTATCATTTTTACTATAATAATTATCTGTCTGAATGAGACGGACATCCAGGAGGGTAAATCTATCAGTGATGTTTTTTAATGCAGATTTATGAATAAATAATCATGCAGACTGTTGAACAGGCCTCGGAGGATTCAGAGTTAGAAAGAGGCTCTGCAGACAGAAACACCAATAATTATCTGTTACAAATATAAAAAATAAAGTTCATATCTTTATATTATTTTACATAAATATAATCAAAATAAACCCCCGTTATTGATGAGTTGGTGTCTTTTGTAATCAGATCTAAATGTTTTAATCCAGACTAGTGAAGAGTCAGTGACTGAGATTTATTCTCAGATTAAATTGCAGCGATGTCTTTTATATTTAGAGTGTAAACATACGCCCTCTGTCACACCCTGCATTTATATTTCATTATGAATATCATCATGTAGTCCAGGGTAAACCTGCTGCAGGTCTGCAGAGACCTCCAGCAGCCTCACAGACCCCAGACCTTTAAATCAGTGCTCGTGTGTTTTTAGCTTTATTAGAGTCTTCTTCTGTGATTTAATGATGGGATGCTAGCTGGACCTGGTCCTGGTTTAGATCTTCCCTCTATGGTCTGAGACGTCCTTAGACCAGATCCAGGTTCCTCTTTAAGGTCCAGCTCTGGGGGACTCTGACTGGATGAACCAGAACCTGCACAGACTTCTGGTTTCATGTTTTATCATCCTGTCGGTCATGTCACAGCTGGTTCAGGATTAGATCATATCCTCTCCTGCTGCACGGTGGAGCAGTGGTTAACGCTGACGCCTCACAGGAGGAACCAGAGCAGACCTAGAGAGGAAAAAAGTCTGTTTATTACCAGAGAGACTGACACACTCCTCCTGTGTGTGTGTGCATATTTATAAATGCATGTGTGTGTGTTAGTGCTGCAGAATAATCTGACTGTAATAATCCCAGCTCTGAGTCTGTAACCCTGACAGTGATCACAGAAACGTCTGCAGAGACCTCTGACCTCTGACCTTTGGAGAGGAAGCTTTGGATTCAGTCATGAAAAACTTTTAATTTCAGGAAATCATTTTAAAGCAGCGCTGTAAAATCTGTTTTTATGTTTTAACATTTAAATGTTCAGAGTAGATAAAACTCCTGAACTCTCTTTATTCTCTGATTTTCACTGAAAACCTGCAGAGTCAGGACCGCATTCATGGATTAGACTGGAGCTGCAGACTACAGGACGTCCCGTCTGATCATTACTGCACACTAACTCCTGCAGCGATAGCAGAAATAGAGATAAATATAAATATATATTTATTTATACATATATATGTATATACAGACACAGGGGAATAAAACAAACGTTTTAGATGTGAATCCAGCGCTGTTCTCTCTGCAGCTTTATTTTTATTTTTGTGAAAGCTCAGTAAAAACTGAAAATAAAGTAAAATAACATAAAATAAAATAAAATAAAATAAAAATTATATAAAGTAAAATAAAATAAGATAAAATAAGATAAAATAAAAGAAAGTAAAACAAAATAAAATAAAATAAAGTAAAAAAATAAAATTAATAAAGTAAAATAAAATAAGATAAAATAAAGTAAAATCAAATCAAATCAAATCAAATAAAGTAAAATAAAATAAAATAAAATAAAATAAAATAAAGTAAAATAAAACAAAATGAAATAGAAAAGAGAGAAGCAGGAAGGTCCCTGGTCTGAGTTCTGGTCCTGTGTGGAGCTTGTGTGCTCTCCAGGTCTCTTCAGGACTCCTACAGTCCAGAAACCTGCTGGAGGATCGATTCTTGGTGACTTGAGGGCTCAGACCCAGTCCCCCACTTAGTCCGACCCCCCGTGTTGTCACGTTTGGTGTTAGGGTGTCCTGCTTCCTGTTGAATAGAGGGGTAGGATGAGGCCTTGTACTACATGGACCCTCAGAAGGAGGAGCACTCCAGACCAGGCCCTGGTCTTCATCAGGCAGGTTTAGACCATGGTCTGCTGCTGGTCCTGTAGAAACGTCCCGCTCTGACGGATCAGGGTCATCACATTACACGGTAGCAGACTCCACCACTACACCTGTAGCTGTGTTTACACAGGAGAAGGGGGCGTGGTCTAAAAGTTAAAAACAGGACTGAGTCTAAATTGCCCGTAGATGTGAGTGTGTCTGGTTGTTGCAGTCATTGCTGGGTGTAGCTCCGCCTCTCACCTGATGACAGATGGGATTGGCTCCTGTCTCCAGGACCCCCCAAGGGCCCCATGATGGCCCCTGAAGGGGCTAGGACCCCCACTTTGCCCAGTTAGTTCTTCCTGCATGTTTTTAACCTTTATTCAGCCAGGTCAGAGGTCAGAGCTGTTTCCCTCTGTTTATCAGCGTGTGGAGGAAATAAACATACAGGGTCAGGATGAAGACCTGGTCCTGGTCCGGTCTAACCCGTGCCCCCCTGTCCCCCTTGTTTCAGACCAGAGCTCGGTGCTGCTGGACAAAGACGGCAAACGCAAACACACCCGGCCCACCTTCTCCGGCCAGCAGATCTTCGCCCTGGAGAAAACCTTCGAGCAGACCAAGTACCTGGCGGGACCGGAGCGGGCGAGGCTGGCCTACAGCCTGGGCATGACCGAGAGCCAGGTCAAGGTGAGACCGGGACCCCGTGACACAAGCTCTCTGAGCATGCTCAGTTCAGACATCTGGATCTGCAGAGAATCCTAAAGGTTCATTTATGAGAAGAGTTTCAACATTTAAGTCAGTTTCCATGGTAACGGACGGCAGCGAGCGCCTTCTTCTTCAGTGAGGAGTAAAAATACGCTTTAAGAATTCATGTTCTGTAGGATAAAATCTTTCTAGCAGATTTTTGAACAGTTTTGCTTCTTTTATTTGTTTCCTGAATGAGTCAAAAATCCTCTTCAATGATCAGATTTATCATCAGAGCTTTGCCATTATTATTTATTTATTTATTTTTAGTCATCCTGCAGGAGTTAAAGAACAAAAACAACAGAAACACCGTTATCACTGACTGCGATTTTAAATCTTCAGTTTTTATAAGATTTAATATTTTTATGGATTTATCCGCACAGAAGTACAGCTTCACCCTCAAACGCTTCACTTCTCCTGAATTTTAGCTCCACAATTCATCTTTAATGATGATTATTATTATTATTAAATTTGGTATTATTATTATTATTATTATTATTATTATTATTAAATTATTATAATATTATCATTATTATTATCAAATTATTATCATTATTATTTTATTATTATAAAATGATTATTATTATTAAATTATTACATTATTATTATTATTATTACTTTATTTATTTATTTAAGATAAGGATCCATCACTGTGTCAGTATTCGTGCATTTCAGCTTCTATTTCTGCAGAATAAAAATAAATTTAACTATTTCTGTCATCCTGCAGAAATTTGAGAGCAAAATCAGCCAAACTTTATTCTCTCAGACCTAAAATCTTTTTGTTGTTGCAGCAGTGATAAAGACATTACAGTAATGTTTCACTTTTTTCACTCAGCCCAAAACAGGATTTATTTTAAAATACTTTGCTGGAATTCTCTTTAATTCATGGATTTCATTTTTGTGTATTTTTCATATTTTAGTTTAAAATTGTCCATAAATCAGCTTTAACTCTGGATGTTTCGGCATAAATCTCTAGAACTCTCTGAGCATTTTAAAACTTTTGTTTCTGCAGAGAAAAATCAGATTTAGATTTATAATTCTACCGTCAACACAGCCCTGACTTCTATGACAGAAACGTGTTTGATTTGATTCAGTACTTTTAAATTAAGATCAGTTCATGTCTGTATTCATTTATTATAATTATTATTACTATTAAATTATTATTATTATTATTATTATTATTATCATTATATAATTATTATTTATTATTATGTCATTTACAGAAGCATGATGTGGATTTCTGCTTCGTTTGTTTTTCTCATTTCTGTCTAAAATTATCCAGAGAATGTGGTCGTCCCAGGATTTGTGAAATATTTCTGCAGGTTTATTTAGAAGAGTCTAAAGGTGTTAAATCTGAGCTCTGTCCATAAAACGCTTCAATTCTGATGATAAAATCTCTGAAACTATTACAGAAATAATAAAAACATTATTTTAATTTAATATTACCAATAAAACATTTTTATTTCTAACTCGCTTCATCACTGAAATAAATAAAAAGTAAGAAAATAAAAAACATTAAAACAGAAGAAGAAGAAGAAGAAGAAGAAGAAGAAGAAGACAGCTCTCTGAGAGATAAATGACCATGATTAATAAATTAAATAATTATTAAAATGATTGTTTAAATAATAATGTAAATAATCAGCAGATTTTCTCTGTAGAAACAGATCATATTCTTATTTCTGATCTTTGATTTTATTATTATTATTACTATTATTATTATTATTATTATTATTATTATTATTATTATTATTATTATTATTGACCTCTCTGCTGCTGTTTTTACATCCTGATATTTCTGTAGAAATCACAATCGTGCCATGTTTTTATTTTGTTTTTATTTTGTTTTTATTTTGTTTTTATTTTGTTTCTATTTTTTTGTTTTATTTTGTTTTTATTTTGTTTTTATTTTGTTTCTATTTTTTTGTTTTATTTTGTTTTTATTTTGTTTTTTTCAGAGTTGATATTTCCGGTCTGAGGCTGAAGTTTCTCTGATTTATTCCATATTTAAATGTTTTTATTTTGCAGCAGAAATCTTCCTCTCTGAGTGAATAAATGAGCTCGTGTTTAAATATTAATATAATGTTAATAAATATCTGATCTCGTGCTCCACTCAGTTTTTAGGCCTTTTTTTCCCATCATCCCCCTCTTTCTTCCTCTGATTAACCTCGGATCAATTTTGCCCTCTGATGAATTTTGACCCTCTACGGTGGCTCTGGCCGTGTCTCGTGCCCAGGTGTGTGCTCACGCGCGTGCTCTGTCCTCAGGTGTGGTTCCAGAACCCTGAGGCTGAAGCTCTGGAGACCAGAAGAAGAGCAGCAGAAGATCTTCCTCTCTGAGTGAATAGAATGAGCTGCTGAAATATTAATAAATGTTAATAAATATCTGATCTCGGGCTCCACTCAGTTTTCTCTGCTCCATCATCCCCCTCTTTCTGATCCTCTGATTAACCTCAGATCAATTTTGCCCTCTGTAATGAATTATTATCAGCTGGCTCTAATGGCCGTGTCTATGACTTATTATTGTGCTCACCTCTCTCTGTCCTCATTTAATCAGTTAACCGCTGAGGCACTATTTTGTAATAAACACACCTGGAGTTCTGACCACTTTTATTTAATAAACACACCTGGACTGAATTAGTTAACTGCTGAGATTAATGCACTTTTATTTAATAAACACTGGACTCTTCTGATTGACGACTTTTATTTAATAAACACACCTGACTCTTCTACACACTCCTGTCTGCTCATTAACACAGTTAAGTCAGAGATTAACGCACTTTTATTTAATAAACACACCTGGACTCTTCTACACACTCTGTCTCATTAACACAGTTAATTAGTTAACTGCTGAGATTAATGCACTTTTATTTAATAAACACACCTGGACTCTTCTACACACTCCTGTCTGCTCATTAACACAGTTAATCAGTTAACTGCTGAGATTAATGCACTTTTATTTAATAAACACACCTGGACTCTTCTACACACTCCTGTCTGCTCATTAACACAGTTAATCAGTTAACTGCTGAGATTAACACACTTTTATTTAATAAACACACCTGGACTCTTCTACACACTCCTGTCTGCTCATTAACACAGTTAATCAGTTAACTGCTGAGATTAACGCACTTTTATTTAATAAACACACCTGGACTCTTCTACACACTCCTGTCTGCTCATTAACACAGTTAATCAGTTAACTGCTGAGATTAATGCACTTTTATTTAATAAACACACCTGGACTCTTCTACACACTCCTGTCTGCTCATTAACACAGTTAATCAGTTAACTGCTGAGATTAACGCACTTTTATTTAATAAACACACCTGGACTCTTCTACACACTCCTGTCTGCTCATTAACACAGTTAATCAGTTAACTGCTGAGATTAACGCACTTTTATTTAATAAACACACCTGGACTCTTCTACACACTCCTGTCTGCTCATTAACACAGTTAATTAGTTAACTGCTGAGATTAATGCACTTTTATTTAATAAACACACCTGGACTCTTCTACACACTCCTGTCTGCTCATTAACACAGTTAATCAGTTAACTGCTGAGATTAACGCACTTTTATTTAATAAACACACCTGGACTCTTCTACACACTCCTGTCTGCTCATTAACACAGTTAATCAGTTAACTGCTGAGATTAACGCACTTTTATTTAATAAACACACCTGGACTCTTCTACACACTCCTGTCTGCTCATTAACACAGTTAATTAGTTAACTGCTGAGATTAATGCACTTTTATTTAATAAACACACCTGGACTCTTCTACACACTCCTGTCTGCTCATTAACACAGTTAATCAGTTAACTGCTGAGATTAATGCACTTTTATTTAATAAACACACCTGGACTCTTCTACACACTCCTGTCTGCTCATTAACACAGTTAATCAGTTAACTGCTGAGATTAACACACTTTTATTTAATAAACACACCTGGACTCTTCTACACACTCCTGTCTGCTCATTAACACAGTTAATCAGTTAACTGCTGAGATTAACGCACTTTTATTTAATAAACACACCTGGACTCTTCTACACACTCCTGTCTGCTCATTAACACAGTTAATCAGTTAACTGCTGAGATTAACGCACTTTTATTTAATAAACACACCTGGACTCTTCTACACACTCCTGTCTGCTCATTAACACAGTTAATTAGTTAACTGCTGAGATTAACACACTTTTATTTAATAAACTCACCTGGACTCTTCTACACACTCCTGTCTGCTCATTAACACAGTTAATCAGTTAACTGCTGAGATTAACGCACTTTTATTTAATAAACACACCTGGACTCTTCTACACACTCCTGTCTGCTCATTAACACAGTTAATCAGTTAACTGCTGAGATTAACGCACTTTTATTTAATAAACACACCTGGACTCTTCTACACACTCCTGTCTGCTCATTAACACAGTTAATCAGTTAACTGCTGAGATTAACGCACTTTTATTTAATAAACACACCTGGACTCTTCTACACACTCCTGTCTGCTCATTAACACAGTTTATCAGTTAACTGCTGAGATTAATGCACTTTTATTTAATAAACACACCTGGACTCTTCCACACACTCCTGTCTGCTCATTAACACAGTTAATCAGTTAACTGCTGAGATTAACACACTTTTATTTAATAAACACACCTGGACTCTTCTACACACTCCTGTCTGCTCATTAACACAGTTAATCAGTTAACTGCTGAGATTAATGCACTTTTATTTAATAAACACACCTGGACTCTTCTACACACTCCTGTCTGCTCATTAACACAGTTAATCAGTTAACTGCTGAGATTAACACTTTTATATAATAAACACACCTGGACTCTTCTACACACTCCTGTCTGCTCATTAACACAGTTAATCAGTTAACTGCTGAGATTAATGCACTTTTATTTAATAAACACACCTGGACTCTTCTACACACTCCTGTCTGCTCATTAACACAGTTAATCAGTTAACTGCTGAGATTAACACACTTTTATTTAATAAACACACCTGGACTCTTCTACACACTCCTGTCTGCTCATTAACACAGTTAATCAGTTAACTGCTGAGATTAATGCACTTTTATTTAATAAACACACCTGGACTCTTCTACACACTCCTGTCTGCTCATTAACACAGTTAATCAGTTAACTGCTGAGATTAACGCACTTTTATTTAATAAACACACCTGGACTCTTCTACACACTCCTGTCTGCTCATTAACACAGTTTATCAGTTAACTGCTGAGATTAATGCACTTTTATTTAATAAACACACCTGGACTCTTCCACACACTCCTGTCTGCTCATTAACACAGTTAATCAGTTAACTGCTGAGATTAACACACTTTTATTTAATAAACACACCTGGACTCTTCTACACACTCCTGTCTGCTCATTAACACAGTTAATCAGTTAACTGCTGAGATTAACACACTTTTATTTAATAAACACACCTGGACTCTTCTACACACTCCTGTCTGCTCATTAACACAGTTAATTAGTTAGTTAATTAGTCTTTAATGATTAATTCACTTTTATTTAATAAACACACCTGGACTCTTCTACACACTCCTGTCTGCTCATTAACACAGTTAATCAGTTAACTGCTGAGATTAACACACTTTTATTTAATAAACACACCTGGACTCTTCTACACACTCCTGTCTGCTCAAAAGACAGTTAAGGAGTTAAATCAAAGCTGAGATTAATGCACTTTTTATTTAATAAACACACCTGGACTCTTTATTACGTTTAGCTCGTTTTTTCTCATTCAACACGGAATCAGTTAACTGCTGAGAATTAACGACTTTTATTTAATGAACGACCGGAAGATCCGCAGATTGACACGGTTCTGATCCGGTTCTGATCCGGTTCTGCCGCTGTTTTAGCGCAGGTTTAGTCCGCACTATGTGCCTCAGTGTGCGGACAAACTCCAGCCACCAGCGGCACATTTATCTCCCCCCCTCCATCCAGGAGCTTCTGTTGTCAGCAGCAGAGGTCCTGAGGGGCTGACGTCCATCCTCAGAGATGTTCTCCTGCTGCAGAGCAGCGACGATCTCCTCATCTCCTGTCTGGAACATTAAAACCCTGAACACAGTTTTTCTCTCCTTCTGGCCTTTATTATGAAAAATGTTAGAAGATTATTTATGATTTAACAGACAATAAAATCTTTTTTTTGGAAGAATGTCAGCAAATAAACTCAATAAAACAGGAGGAATCGAGATTACATTCAATCGGCTTTAGTGGAATAAATATGTTTAATATTTGATATCAATGATATTTTCTCTGTCAAAAACAGAAATGAATCTTTAATGCTAATGAAATTAAAAAGGACAGATTTATTCTAATATTACAGGATAAACAGCTCGAAGGTCTGTGACATAAAAAAATGTTTGATTCAACATTTTTAATTCAAAGAGGAAAATGAGACGACAACACTTTAAACTAAATGATGTTAAAATATTTAATACTGTAAAAAATATTCCACCAAATCCAGGAATATTTGATTCAAAATGATTTATCCTGACATAAAGAACACGTCACTACACCAAAATATTAGACTTCTTAAAAAATCAGAAAAATATATATATATAAAAAATGTTTCACTGTCTCCAGGTAGATAGAATATGTATGCATACAGTGATGTACATTTGACCGTTCTTAAAATAAAATTTTTTTTTGAATTTTGTTTTTTGCAAATTGTAAAATATTTTTGGTACATTTTTTCAAATTTTTGTCAGTCATAAAATATTTGTACACTGGGCCAGCGTAGAAGACTGATAATTGAATGGAAGGATTTATTTATTTATTTATTTATTATTATTATTTCTATTATTATTATTATTATTATTGTTATTATTATTATTATTATTATTATTATTATATTTTTATATTAATAAAATCATTTTAAAAATATAATTATTGAGTGTAAAATGAGAAACGATGACAGTAGAGTTCAGATAAAATCAGATTAAACTAACTGAGCACACAGGAACTAGAGGAAAAGATTCAAACATCTGAAATGTAACGATACATCCACGCTGTCAGAAGCTCTTAATGAGGGAATTTAATCATAATTAATCTTAATTAATCACAGTTTTAATCCTGTTTAAATCGGATCATTTTGCATTCTAAAACAAACGTGTCACGCCGACATTTAATTAAGAGTTATTGATCTGTGAATCAAATACAGTCAGAGATGGATTTATTGATTATTGATTAGAGTATTTGATAGTTATTGATTGGAGTATTTATTGATTATCAATCAGAGTATTTGATGGTTTTTGATTGGAGTATTTATTGATTATTGATTGAAGTTATTGATAGTTATTGATTGGAGTATTTATTGATTATTAATTGGAGTATTGGATAGTTATTGATTGGAGTGTTTATTGATTATTGATCGGAGTATTTGATGGTTAAGTACATATTGATTACTGAATAATAATAATAATAATAATAATAATAATAATAATAATAATATCTTGAATTTATATAGCACCTTTTAAGAAACCCAAGGATGCTTTACAGGAACTCATAGACATGGACAAACTATGTGAGGGTAGGATGAGTGTGAGGGTGGTTTAGTGAAGACTGTAGGCTGTGGTGAACAGGTGGTGCTTGAGACGTTTTTTGAAAATGTCCAGAGATGGAGCTCTACGGATGTCTGCAGGAAGAGTGTTCCAGAGGGTGGGGGCTGCAGCACTGAAGGCTCTGTCTCCATAGGTTCAGAGTTTGGTTTTGGGCATGGAAAGTAGGCCGGTGTCTGAAGATGGAAGGTTGTGGGATGGTGTGTATGGATGGAGGAGATCAGAAAAGTACTGGGGAGCCAGAGCATGGAGAGATTTGTATGTGAGGAGGAGGACTTTGTAGTTGATTACGGAGTATGTATTGATTATTGATTATTTCAGTGAGGTCTGAAACCAGGATCTATGAGGTTTCAGCATTTCTCTGATAATTAGGTGGTATTTTACCAAATATTTTCATTATCAGCTGCTGGATAATTCCCCAGTATTCCTTTATGTTGGCCTGATAAAGTGAGTCCTTCCTGAATCATTAGGATTAGGGTAAAACACCACCTAGTTACCAGAGAACTGCCACAATATTACAAGGAATTAGTAAATTAATACGTTAATACTGGGTAAATACTTTCCTGATAAACCATGTTATTACTTGGTAATAATTATTGTTATTACTATATTTAGAAATACATAGATAATTACAGCTATTTAGTTTAAAATGACTCGTAATTAGGGCCGCTAAAATAAAGTAGCTCCGTATATTTTGGACTTTATTCAGGGAGGACAGGACAGCGAGGAGAGCAGGGAGGGACATGCAGGTAAGGAGCCACAGGTGCTCTGCCTGCTTCCGTGTGTGCAGGACGACTTACCCGCTCTTCTACCTGCACCCCAAATTCAGTTTCCCTTTGTAAGAAATAGGATAGCTTTTATTTTGGCGGGACAGTAGAAGACAGTAGAAGTGTGGCGCTGTGAGATCAGTAGTGTTGACTCTGTTAACAGAAGTCAGAGTAGAATATTTCGAACAGAGACGAGGATCTAGCACTTATAAAACAAGCTCAGAAGCTCTGGAGTGAGGAGAAGTGAAGGAAATCTCTCCTCCTGGTGCCGTGTCATCTCCCTCTTTCCCTCCTCCTCATCCATGTGACCACGAGGGAAATGAAGAATATATAGGAATGTATGGTGGGGAAAATACTGCTACCAGCGTGCTCCAGTTGATCCCAGAATTTAGAAATTTCAGGATTTTGGTTGGGTGTGTCATCCCGGATGCTGGGGTCAGAATTCTTCAGAGTCCAGACCTCCTAGCTCAGAATAATGGGGACGCTGTCAGCTGAGGTCACCCAGCCCTTCATCTTGACCTCCATAATTCTTTATCCTTCAGTGGCGTGTGACCATGAGGAGGTAGCTGTGGTTTAAGATGAAGTCAGGGCTGTAGGTAAAAGAATATCTGTGTTCATTTCTGACGATAATCACAGCAGGATCAACGCGTCGGTGCAGAGAGCCGTAATGATCATCGTTAGAGGCTTAATCTCTCTGTAATCTGCAGCCGTCAGCGCCGAGGTAACGAGCTCTCAGTGACTCCAGCTGTGAGGAAACATCACTATTTATGTTCCAGGTGTGTTCAACATGGCCCCCAGCCCCGAACACGGCCCCCAGGGAGCCCCGGCAGCATCTGTTCACCTGCTGTGTGCTCCGGTACGAGCTCCTCTGTAGAAACACCTCTGATAGATCAGACCAGACGCTTTTATTCTAATGGTGGGACAGTGAGTTTTAAAGATTGTTGTATCAGAATAAAACAGCAGTAAAATTAGACCAGAGGCTTTTATTTTGAAGGATTAAAGGTGAAGTTTTTATCAGTGTGAGAAACACGCTGAGATTACACTCTCCCTGTGTCTGGGATTAAAATAATCTGCAGTGATAACCGCTCACACAGTCCCACCTGTTGTCTCTCAGCTCTACCTGTTGACTCGGCCCTCGCCGCCTGTTTTCCGGCGTGACTAATGTGTTAGCGTTAGCTCGTCTTTATAAAGAGCCCATTGACGGCTCTCAGCTCGCCGTGTTACTACAAGAGATTACAACAAGGACATGTGTGTGGGGGGTGTTATCTGTGAACAGCCCTCCTGCAGGACCCTGATAAGGAGCTCCGCCGGGGACCCTTCATTATGGTGAGCAGCGCCTCTTCCTACTCCACACACGTTCATGGATGAGTGGAATCATTGTGAGGAGGGCCCTGAACGCAGCACGCTGCCTCTGAGTGTCATTCATCCGTCTGATAGTCAGCCTGGGTGGGTCGGAGGAAAAAGACTCTCTAATTGTTCTGTCTGCTCCCAGAGCGTCACAGCGACGTACACAAGAGTGAGAGAGTTACAGCAGGAGTGTGAGAGAGTTACAGCAGGAGTGTGAGAGTGTTAGAGCAGGAGTGTGAGAGAGTTACAGCAGGAGTGTGAGAGTGTTAGAGCAGGAGTGTGAGAGAGTTAGAGCAGGAGTGTGAGAGAGTTACAGCAGGAGTGTGAGAGAGTTACAGCAGGAGTGTGAGAGTGTTAGAGCAGGAGTGTGAGAGAGTTACAGCAGGAGTGTGAGAGAGTTACAGCAGGAGTGTGAGAGTGTTAGAGCAGGAGTGTGAGAGAGTTACAGCAGGAGTGTGAGAGTGTTAGAGCAGGAGTGTGAGAGAGTTACAGCAGGAGTGTGAGAGAGTTACGGCAGGAGTGTGAGAGAGTTAGAGCAGGAGTGTGAGAGAGTTAGAGCAGGAGTGTGAGAGAGTTACAGCAGGAGTGTGAGAGCAGGAGTGTGAGAGTGTTAGAGCAGGAGTGTGAGAGTGTGAGAGCAGGAGTGTGACAGTGTTAGAGAAGGAATGTGAGATTGTAACAGCGGGAGTGTGAGAGTGTTAGATCAGGAGTGTGAGAGTGTTAGAGCAGGAGTGTGAGAGTGTTAGAGCAGGAGTGTGAGAGTGTTAGAGCAGGAGTGTGAGAGTGTTAGAGCAGGAGTGTGAGAGTGTAACAGCGGGAGTGTGAGAGTGTTAGATCAGGAGTGTGAGAGTGTTAGAGCAGGAGTGTGAGAGTGTTAGAGCAGGAGTGTGAGAGTGTTACAGCAGGAGTGTGACAGTGTGAGAGCAGGAGTGTGAGAGTGTTAGAGCAGGAGTTTGAGAGTGTTAGAGCAGGAGTGTGAGAGAGTTACAGCAGGAGTGTGAGAGTGTTGGAGCAGGAGTTTGAGAGTGTTACAGCAGGAGTGTGAGAGAGTTAGAGCAGGAGTGTGAGAGTGTAAGAGCAGGAGTGTAAGAGTGTTAGAGCAGGAGTGTGAGGTGTTAGAGCAGGAGTGTGAGAGTGTTGGAGCAGGGGTGTGAGAGTGTTAGAGCAGGAGTGTGAGAGTGTAAGAGCAGGAGTGTAAGAGTGTTAGAGCAGGAGTGTGAGGTGTTAGAGCTGGAGTGTGAGAGTGTTAGAGCAGGAGTGAGAGAGTGTTGGAGCAGGAGTGTAAGAGTGTTAGAGCAGGAGTGTGAGAGTGTTAGAGCAGGAGTGTGAGAGTGCTAGAGCAAGAGTGTGAGAGTGCTGGAGCTGGAGTGTGAGAGTGTAACAGCAGGAGTGAGAGAGTGTTGGAGCAGGAGTGTAAGAGTGTTAGAGCAGGAGTGTGAGAGTGTTACAGCAGGAGTGTGAGAGTGTTAGAGCAGGAGTGTGAGAGTGTTAGAGCAGGAGGGTGAGAGTGTTACAGCAGGAATGTGAGAGTGTTAGAGCAGGAGTGTGAGAGTGTTTGAACAGGAGTGTGTGTTGGAGCAGGAGTGTGAGAGTGTTGGAGCAGGAGTGTGAGAGGGTTAGAGCAGGAGTGTGACAGTGTTAGATCAGGAGTGTGAGAGTGTTAGATCAGGAGAGTGAGAGTGTTGGAGCAGGAGTGTGAGAGGGTTAGAGCAGGAGTGTGACAGTGTTAGAGCAGGAGTGTGAGAGTGTTAGAGCAGGAGTGTGAGAGTGTTAGATCAGGAGTGTGAGAGTGTTAGAGCAGGAGTGTGAGAGTGTTAGAGCAGGAGTGTGAGAGTGTTAGATCAGGAGTGTGAGAGTGTTAGAGCAGGAGTGTGACAGTGTTAGAGCAGGAGTGTGAGAGTGTTAGAGCAGGAGTGTGAGAGTGTTAGATCAGGAGTGTGAGAGAGTTACAGCAGGAGTGTGAGAGTGTTAGAGCAGGAGTGTGAGAGAGTTACAGCAGGAGTGTGAGAGAGTTACAGCAGGAGTGTGAGAGTGTTAGAGCAGGAGTGTGAGAGAGTTACAGCAGGAGTGTGAGAGTGTTAGAGCAGGAGTGTGAGAGAGTTACAGCAGGAGTGTGAGAGAGTTACGGCAGGAGTGTGAGAGAGTTAGAGCAGGAGTGTGAGAGAGTTAGAGCAGGAGTGTGAGAGAGTTACAGCAGGAGTGTGAGAGCAGGAGTGTGAGAGTGTTAGAGCAGGAGTGTGAGAGTGTGAGAGCAGGAGTGTGACAGTGTTAGAGAAGGAATGTGAGAGTGTAACAGCGGGAGTGTGAGAGTGTTAGATCAGGAGTGTGAGAGTGTTAGAGCAGGAGTGTGAGAGTGTTAGAGCAGGAGTGTGAGAGTGTTAGAGCAGGAGTGTGAGAGTGTAACAGCGGGAGTGTGAGAGTGTTAGATCAGGAGTGTGAGAGTGTTAGAGCAGGAGTGTGAGAGTGTTAGAGCAGGAGTGTGAGAGTGTTACAGCAGGAGTGTGACAGTGTGAGAGCAGGAGTGTGAGAGTGTTAGAGCAGGAGTTTGAGAGTGTTAGAGCAGGAGTGTGAGAGAGTTACAGCAGGAGTGTGAGAGTGTTAGAGCAGGAGTTTGAGAGTGTTAGAGCAGGTGTGTGAGAGAGTTAGAGCAGGAGTGTGATAGTGTAAGAGCAGGAGTGTAAGAGTGTTAGAGCAGGAGTGTGAGGTGTTAGAGCAGGAGTGTGAGAGTGTTTGAGCAGGGGTGTGAGAGTGTTAGAGCAGGAGTGTGAGAGTGTAAGAGCAGGAGTGTAAGAGTGTTAGAGCAGGAGTGTGAGGTGTTAGAGCAGGAGTGTGAGAGTGTTAGAGCAGGAGTGAGAGAGTGTTGGAGCAGGAGTGTAGAGTGTTAGAGCAGGAGTGTGAGAGTGTTAGAGCAGGAGTGTGAGAGTGCTAGAGCAGAGTGAGAGTGCTGGAGCTGGAGTGTGAGAGTGTAACAGCAGGAGTGAGAGAGTGTTCGAGCACGAGTGTTAGAGTGTTAGAGCAGGAGTGTGAGAGTGTTACAGCAGGAGTGTGAGAGTGTTAGAGCAGGAGTGTGAGAGTGTTAGAGCAGGAGGGTGAGAGTGTTACAGCAGGAATGTGAGAGTGTTAGAGCAGGAGTGTGAGAGTGTTTGAACAGGAGTGTGTGTTGGAGCAGGAGTGTGAGAGGGTTAGAGCAGGAGTGTGACAGTGTTAGATCAGGAGTGTGAGAGTGTTAGATCAGGAGAGTGAGAGTGTTGGAGCAGGAGTGTGAGAGGGTTAGAGCAGGAGTGTGACAGTGTTAGAGCAGGAGTGTGAGAGTGTTAGAGCAGGAGTGTGAGAGTGTTAGATCAGGAGTGTGAGAGTGTTAGAGCAGGAGTGTGAGAGTGTTAGATCAGGAGTGTGAGAGTGTTAGATCAGGAGTGTGAGAGTGTTAGATCAGGAGAGTGAGAGTGTTGGAGCAGGAGTGTGAGAGTGTTAGATCAGGAGTGTGAGAGTGTTAGAGAAGGAATGTGAGAGTGTTAGAGCAGGAGTGTGAGAGTGTAACAGCGGGAGTGTGAGAGTGTAAGAGCAGGAGTGTGAGAGTGTAACAGCGGGAGTGTGAGAGTGTTAGATCAGGAGTGTGAGAGTGTTAGAGCAGGAGTGTGAGAGTGTTAGAACAGGAGTGTGAGAGTGTTGGAGCAGGAGTGTGAGAATGAATGAATAAACTTTGTGCCTAACACTTGAAGCTTTAGACTTTACACATAAAGCTTTACAGTCCTCTTTACAAACCATGCTTTACCCTTAACATTTTAAGATTGAAGCCTTACACACAGAATGTCACACTTCACACCTGAAACTTTAATTGCTATACTTTAATCTTAACACCTTTAACTTTACACTTCAATCTTAACACTTCAATCTTTACACTTTAATCTTTACACTTCAATCTTTATACTTTAATCTTTACACTTCAATCTTTACACTTCAATCTTTACACTTCAATCTTTACACTTCAATCTTTACACTTCAGTCTTTACACTTCAATCTTTACACTTTAATCTTTACACTTCAATCTTTACACTTCAATCTTTACACTTTAATCTTTACACTTCAATCTTTACACTTCAATCTTTACACTTTAATCTTTACACTTCAATCTTTACACTTCAATCTTTACACTTCAATCTTTATACTTCAATCTTTACACTTCAATCTTTATACTTTAATCTTTACACTTTAATCTTTACACTTCAATCTTTAAACTTTAATCTTTACACTTTAATCTTTACAGCCTCAAGATTTAGGCTCTAAGCTGTGAGCTTTATGCTTTTCACTCAACACTCTACACCTTTCACCTAATTCTTTACACATAAGATTTACACTCCATGTTTTACACTTAACACTCACCTCTTTACGCTCTACCCTTTACCTTTTACACCCCACACTAAACACTTCATACATCATGCTACATGCTTCATGTTTACCCTGCATGCTTTACTCTTTAAGCTTACAGCTATAAAGAAATTCACTTTACACTTTACATTTTTATGCCGTACGTTTTCCTGTTTACACACATGTGAAACTCTTACTGCTCCTCTCTTTAGAATCACCCTCAATGCTTTACACTCTATGCTTCATGTTCTGTTTTTAACACTTCATGCATTACACATCATTTTACATTTACAGTCCATGCATTACTCTTAAAGTTCACACTTGGTTTTATATTCAGCTCTTTGTTTAGTTGAACATTTTACGCTGTCCTTGGCTTGACTGTAAATATTGTTTAGACTTTGTGTTCCTGTGGGTTCTGCTGTGTGATTAAAGTGTAATGTTGTATATCTGCTGAGGGCTTTAAGCTCTACCATCAGTGCTTTTATATTTACACCTGTATAATGTACACTCCATACTTTTAATTTCCTGTTTGTCTGGTATTTCGTTTAGGTTTGTACTTTAGCTTTACTCTCCACTCTTCAGACTTTCAGCTTCATGATTCATGCCAAACATTTGCTGCTTTATTCTCTGTGCTTGATGCATCATATTCTTGTCTTATTTTTGTCCTCTCCCAGATCTAAACGTTGCGCTGTGTTTTACTCTTCCTACTCTATGTTTGTGGGGTTTTTTTTTTTGCCATGGATTCATCTTTCATCCGTCTGATAATCAGCCTCTCTGGGTTGGAGGATAACGTCTGCTGATTGGTCGATCTGCTCCAGCAGCTTCACAGCATGAGGAGGCTGTGGGTGTTAGAGCAGGTGTTTGTCTCACCTGCAGGCTGATCTCTCCTGTGGTTGGACGATGATGACGATGATGGTGATGATGATGATGTGGAGGCAGAGATGTTTGGTCTCCTCGGCTCGGTGGAGTATTTATTCAGAGATAATCTCCTTTAATCATGTCTCACCTCGCTGCTCTGCTGGATTATCAACACGTGTTCACAATAACACGGCAACAACATACCACAGATAATCCCAGACAGGGTGCATGATGGGACGTCTACGCCGCTAACAGAGCAGCTTTCCTGTTTAACATCTCTGTAACCATGACGTTTTAATACCATCCAAGTCTGAGTCTGTGAGGAGTATTTCATACTGTAGAACAAAAGGACAGAAAGACCTGGAGAGATAGATATTGAGCAGAGCCAAAGCTGACCATAGAGGCCCACAGATGGTTTCAGGTCTCATCAGCAGATCAGGGACCACCTTTTGGAAAATCACATTCTAACATCACTGAGTTCTGAGGCTTTAGGAGTTAGGCTTTAGGCTTTAGGAGTTAGGAGTTAGGAGTTAGGTTTTAGGCTTTAGGCTTTAGGAGTTAGGCTTCAGGCTTTAGGAGTTAGGCTTAAGGCTTTAGGAGTTAGGAGTTAGGAGTTAGGTTTTAGGCTTTAGGCTTTAGGAGTTAGGCTTTAGGCTTTAGGAGTTAGGCTTAAGGCTTTAGGAGTTAGGAGTTAGGAGTTAGGTTTTAGGCTTTAGGCTTTAGGAGTTAGGCTTTAGGCTTTAGGAGTTAGGAGTTAGGAGTTAGGTTTTAGGCTTTAGGCTTTAGGAGTTAGGCTTTAGGCTTTAGGAGTTAGGCTTTAGGCTTTAGGAGTTAGGAGTTAGGAGTTAGGAATAAGGTTTTAGGCTTTAGGCTTTAGGAGTTAGGCTTTAGGCTTTAGGAGTTAGGCTTTAGGCTTTAGGAGTAAGGCTTTAGGCTTTAGGAGTTAGGAGTTAGGTTTTAGGCTTTAGGCTTTAGGAGTTAGGCTTTAGGCTTTAGTAGTTAGGAGTTAGGAGATAGGTTTTAGACTTTAGGCTTTAGGAGTTAGGCTTTAGGATTTAGGAGTTAGGAGTTAGGAATTAGGTTTTAGGCTTTAGGCTTTAGGAGTTAGGCTTTGGGCTTTAGGAGTTAGGCTTTAGGAGTTAGGTTTTAGGCTTTAGGAGTTACACTCTAGAAGTTAGGCTTTAGGCTTTAGGAGTTAGGAGTTAGGAGTTAGGTTTTAGACTTAAGGCTTTAGGAGTTAGGCTTTAGGCTTTAGGAGTTAGGAGTTAGGAGTTAGGTTTTAGGCTTTAGGCTTTAGGAGTTAGGCTTTAGGCTTTAGGAGTTAGGCTTAAGGCTTTAGGAGTTAGGAGTTAGATGTTAGGTTTTAGGCTTTAGGCTTTAGGAGTTAGGCTTTAGGCTTTAGGAGTTAGGCTTAAGGCTTTAGGAGTTAGGAGTTAGGAGTTAGGTTTTAGGCTTTAGGCTTTAGGAGTTAGGCTTTAGGCTTTAGGAGTTAGGAGTTAGGAGTTAGGTTTTAGGCTTTAGGCTTTAGGAGTTAGGCTTTAGGCTTTAGGAGTTAGGCTTTAGGCTTTAGGAGTTAGGAGTTAGGAGTTAGGAATAAGGTTTTAGGCTTTAGGCTTTAGGAGTTAGGCTTTAGGCTTTAGGAGTTAGGCTTTAGGCTTTAGGAGTAAGGCTTTAGGCTTTAGGAGTTAGGAGTTAGGTTTTAGGCTTTAGGCTTTAGGAGTTAGGCTTTAGGCTTTAGGAGTTAGGAGTTAGGAGTTAGGTTTTAGACTTTAGGCTTTAGGAGTTAGGCTTTAGGATTTAGGAGTTAGGAATTAGGTTTTAGGCTTTAGGCTTTAGGAGTTAGGCTTTGGGCTTTAGGAGTTAGGCTTTAGGATTTAGGTTTTAGGCTTTAGGAGTTACACTCTAGAAGTTAGGCTTTAGGCTTTAGGAGTTAGGAGTTAGGAGTTAGGTTTTAGACTTAAGGCTTTAGGAGTTAGGCTTTAGGATTTAGGAGTTAGGAGTTAGGAATTAGGTTTTAGGCTTTAGGCTTTAGGAGTTAGGCTTAAGGATTTAGGAGTTAGGAGTTAGGAGTTAGGTTTTAGGCTTTAGGCTTTAGGAGTTAGGCTTTAGGCTTTAGGAGTTAGGCTTTAGGATTTAGGAGTTAGGAGTTAGGAGTTAGGAGTTAGGTTTTAGGCTTTAGGCTTTAGGAGTTAGGCTTTGGGCTTTAGGAGTTAGGCTTTAGGAGTTAGGTTTTAGGCTTTAGGAGTTACACTCTAGGAGTTAGGCTTTAGGCTTTAGGCTTTAGGAGTTAGGAGTTAGGCTTTAGGCTTTAGGGTTTAGGAGTTAGGCTTTAGGAGTTAGGCGTAAGGAGTTAGGCTTTAGGCTTTAGTAGTCAGGAGTTAGGAGTTAGGCTTTAGGCTTTAGGCTTTAGGCTTCAACCCACAGGCATTAGGATTCAGATTGTTCCAAAGCTCTTTACGAGGCGTTGATGATTTGGTTGAGGAGAGTTGAAGTATTTTTACAAATGTGTTACCATGATTTTATAAAAAGAGGCAGAATTATTGACAAGTTTAACTTTCTAAGCTTCCATCTCCATCCAGGGCCCATGTGATCTCTGATTAGTTCTGGGTCTTTAGAGGACCACGGTATCCTACAGGATGGATGCAGGTGAAAGTCTGCCTCCTCTGGATGGGGAGGGGTTTGGGGGTCGGGGGCTAAGTAATGACAAAATGAGCACCTTCAGTAGACTCTGGCAATGAAAAAGCCTGCCCTCATCACCTCAGTCTTTTGTTCAGAATTTTATTAGCACTAGCCGCGCTAAAATAACCTGTTAACACGAATCATAGTGCAGCAATAATAACCTCCTCAATCATATTTTAAAAGTCACGTCAGGCGGCCGCAGTAATTCATCTCTATGCAAATATGTGTCTGTCAGCCCATTAGAGTGCTGCTACAGCCTTTTATTAAAATGCATCTCTTCCCCCTCACCACTTATAAAACACCAGGCCTGTTGCTCAAGAATTATAGCAACTATTAGGCTAACATATGGACAGCATGCACTCTGCAAATAAAAGGCTGCAGATAAAGTGGCAGGGTCAGCGGTGGGGGCAAACACTTAGGAAATGGCAGCGCAGTAATAGATGGTGCAGACCTGGAAATCAAAGCCTGATTAGACTTCATTTGGGTGGGGGCTGACTGCTCCGAACCCCCTCCTCTAGTGGCTGGTGTTAGAGCGTCAGACTGTCATAAAGAGAGAGGACAGTAAAACGGTGCTAAAGAGCATCAGGCCTTTAATCAAATTAAAACAATGGAGATGAGGAGGAGGCCTGCAGAATGCTCATCACTGCATATATACCAAGGAAACACTGCATTATCACGCCTTTATTAGCATTATTATAATAGATCAACACTGCATTATCACGCCTTTATTAGCATTATTATAATAGATAAACACTGCATTATCACGCCTTTATTAGCATTATTATAATAGATAAACACTGCATTATCACGCCTTTATTAGCATTATTATAATAGATAAACACTGCATTATCACGCCTTTATTAGCATTATTATAATAGATCAACACTGCATTATTACACCTTTATTAGCATTATTATAATAGATAAACACTGCATTATCACGCCTTTATTAGCATTATTATAATAGATCAACACTGCATTATCACACCTTTATTAGCATTATTATAATAGATAAACACTGCATTATCACGCCTTTATTAGCATTATTATAATAGATAAACACTGCATTATCACACCTTTATTAGCATTATTATAATAGATAAACACTGCATTATTACACCTTTATTAGCATTATTATAATAGATAAACACTGCATTATCACGCCTTTATTAGCATTATTATAATAGATAAACACTGCATTATCACACCTTTATTAGCATTATTATAATAGATAAACACTGCATTATCACGTCTTTATTAGCATTATTATGATAGATCAACACTGCATTATCAGACCTTTATTAGCATTATTATAATAGATAAACACTGCATTATTACACCTTTATTAGCATTATTATAATAGATAAACACTGCATTATTACACCTTTATTAGCATTATTATAATAGATAAACACTGCATTATCACCCCTTTATTAGCATTATTATAATAGATAAACACTGCATTATCACCCCTTTATTAGCATTATTATAATAGATAAACACTGCATTATCACCCCTTTATTAGCATTATTATAATAGATAAACACTGCATTATCACCCCTTTATTAGCATTATTATAATAGATAAACACTGCATTATTACACCTTTATTAGCATTATTATAATAGATAAACACTGCATTATTACACCTTTATTAGCATTATTATAATAGATAAACACTGCATTATCACGCCTTTATTAGCATTATTATAATAGATCAACACTGCATTATCACGCCTTTATTAGCATTATTATAATAGATAAACACTGCATTCACGCCTTTATTAGCATTATTATAATAGATAAACACTGCATTATTACACCTTTATTAGCATTATTATAATAGATAAACACTGCATTATCACCCCTTTATTAGCATTATTATAATAGATAAACACTGCATTATCACCCCTTTATTAGCATTATTGTAATAGATAAACACTGCATTATCACACCTTTATTAGCATTATTATAATAGATAAACACTGCATTATCACACCTTTATTAGCATTATAATAATAGACTAGATAAATTGGAATTTCACCTGAAATTGCATGGGGATGCTGAGAGCTGAACTGTGGAAGAACTGCTGAAATAGCTGAAAAAGACAAAAAGAAAGCTGAAAATAGCAGTAAAAATTTCCTGAAAATAGCATAAAATAGCTTAATAGCTGAAAAATAGCTGAAAATATAATAAAAAATCTCTCAAAATAGTTGGAATAGTATGAAGTAGCTAAATAGCATATAAAAATAAAATAGCTAAAAATAGCATATAAAGAGCATAGAAATTGCTAAAAGGCTTAAAATATCTAAAAAGCCAAAATGGTTGAAAATTGCATAAAAGCTGAAGAGTGCAGTAGCTGATTAGTGAAAATGTACATAAAAAAATTAAAAAGAGAGCCATTTAGACCTTTGTCTCCAGAGTTCCACTAAAGCACACTGTTTTATAATATTGTTGAGGTGAGTGCTTTAAAAATGATAAATTAAAGCCACTTGTATGAGACAGTTTGAGAGAGTGTTGATGCGTGACGTGTTGTGTGTGTCTGAAAGACTCTCAGGTTGCTATGGTGATCAATGCCGTATGACATCATAGCTAATCAGTCACAGCTGGGGTCAAAGCTAATTAGTAACACCTGTGAAAGCTTCTGTAAAAAACAGCTCAGAAAACTGAGTTGAGTGGCCAGAGCATGCACTCAAACAAAGTTAATTTAAGCTGAACTTGTGAAACCTAGCAGAAAACCAAAGGTATTGTGAGAATCAGCAGAAGTTGCTGAACGCGGTGATATATTTTTTATGAGTGGGAAGTGAAAAACCATGGTTCAAGAGCGAGTTAAAAAAGTGTTTCCAAAAGCTCGCACTCAGGAATCTTCATTCAACAATTGTATTGCTGCAGATGGGGAACTGAAGGGATGCTGGTCACGCTTTGAAGCTCACTTTGCCAAAACCATTGATCCTGTTGACCTCAAATCTTTCTTGTAAGCAAGAGGAGATGTGTGGCTACGTTTTGCTGTTTATATTATAACCGTGGACCAAATATTTTTTTCAGGAGAGCAGTTTGTTTGGGAAGTTCAACCTCTACTTCACACAGCATCTGTGCTCTAAGTGTGACATCATCACTCTAAGGCTCTCCATTTAACCCCATTGTAAACGTCTGAGAGAGCTCAGATATTCATGAAGTTTGATCAGTGATTATAAATAACTGGTAAAAGATATCAATAATGTGAATCAGTCCTAGATAGCTGAAGAGTTTGTCTACGTTTTAAATCAAAAATGAAGTCTGTATGTGGAAGTGAGCTAAAGTTATAAGCCTTAGAAGTTGAAACAGTTTAAGAGGATTTAAAGAGCTGGCCCATCTGAAATAATGTTATTTTAGTTTTAGAAAAAGCAAAATAGTTAAAAAAGTATAAATAGTATAAAAAGTATTATAAATACCTGAAAAGAGCACAAGAAGCTGAAGAGTATCATAGTAGAATAGTGAAAATAGCCCAAGAAATGTCAAAGTTATGAGTTTAAAAAGTACTTTTTTTTTTTTTTTTTTTTTTTTAATGAAAAGCCCCATTCATTTGAATGGGAAAAATTTGGGAGAAGAGTTTATTTTAGAATGATAAAAGTTAGAAATTAGAAAAGTCAAAGCCATCATGCCCTAAAAGAGCTGAATAGGATGATATTAGAATGATGAGTATAGTTCAAAGAGTGAAAGAGGAGATAGGGTCCAAAAAACGTACGGAAAAAAGAAAATGGCTGACATGGATGCTTACTCAGCATCTCCACTAATAAACACTGCATAATCACGCCTTTTTAAGCATTACAATATTACATAAACACTGCATTATCATGTCTTTATTTAGCACGCCGGGTTCTTCACCAGTCAGAGCTTTATGGGAGAGTGGCAAAGAGAAAGACACTGTTGAAGAAAACTCAGATTCAGTCTGGACTAGAGTTCACCAGAAGGACTGTGGGAGACTCCATGGTCAAGAGGAAGAAAGTTCTTTGGTCTGATGAGACCAGGATGGAGCTTTGAGACCATCAAACAAGATGCCGTGGGGATGCTTCTCAGCAGCATCGTGCTGTGAGGATGCTTCTCAGCACCCGGCCCTGGAAGGCTTGTAAAAGTAGAGGGTAAAATGAATCCTGGAGAACACTCTTCTTCAGTCTGACAGAGAACTACATGTTATGTATTTGTATTAACTCATGTAGAAGAACCACCGGACAGAGGACCACGTTCTCATCTTTTTCTTTATTCGGTGCTTCTCTCAAAAAAACATAACACTTCTTCACTTGGGTAACATCAGTGACACACAGTAGCTCAGCGCCACCTACTGACCTGGGAAGGAATAGATCTCAGAACACAACACTACGGCTTAGAGAAGATTCATTTTACAGGTACACAATGAGCCGAAGCATCCAGAGAAAGCTACACAGAAATGGTCTAAAGACAACGAGAGGAATGTTCTGGAGTGGCTGCTTTGATTTTTACAGTGATAACTGTGTCCCTGTCCTCCTTGGTGCTGTTTATTAGTTGTTGATGTCCAAATGCTGATAAATCATCAATAACATAAACAGATCAGCAGTATAATAGTGATCGCAGTAAAACATGGTGCCCTCCTCTGCACCATCATGAACCCTCCGTGTGTCTGCGGGTACATCGAGACGTCAGGCACTGATGACCCCCCCTCCTGATTATCTGCTGTTTGACGGTTTATCAAAGTCAGACGATGCCGTCATGTGTGAAGGCAGGATTTCTCTCCTTTATGGACTCATTAATTTCCCCTGGATCATTAGCCTGCACTCACGGTCGGTTATGACAAATGCAGCTGGATGAATCGTTCACACAATGTTCCTCCCCTGAACGCATCACAAGATAAACAGAGAGGAGAGCCCTGAATATAGACGTCTGACACATGAGACCATGGAGCAGAGAAACAACATTAAACACTGAGACAAACATCACCGCATCATCATCACTCACTCATCTCCATGGAAACAGAGGGATGCTGCTGATACCTGTGGTTTTCAGATCTGCACTGGTTTAAAAGGTGGGAAATGACAGACTTAAGGACAGCTTCAGCTGATTTTCATCAATATAGTCCTCCAAACAAAGGAGCTCTTAAGCTTTGCCATGCCCAGGCCCCCATAGAGACTCAGGGACCAGGACCCTGTCGCTGACCCAGCTGAGCATCACAGACGACTATGACGACTCTGTTGAATGTTTTTGATTTTTAGGAGCTTCAATGATCAGAAAAACAAAAACTAGAGGCCTTGTTGGAGGAATTTTAATACTGCAGGTTATATAACCCCAATGCATAAATACTTAATGACTGGCTAACACACTCTAATTAAGGGGGAGAATTAAGAGCCACTTAAAGAAGTTATGGGTCAAACTGTCTTTTCCAAATCTTAAACAAAAGATCAAAGTCAGAATTCAGAAATATTGTTGGAGTTCTGAGATCAAAGTCAGAATTCTGTGGTCAAAGTCAGAGATTTCTGAGGTAAAGTTGGAATTCAGAGATCAAAACTGGAATTGTGGGATCAAAGTATTCTGAGATTGAAGTCGGATTTCTGAAGAAACAAGTTGGCGTTCTGACATTTAAGTCAGAATTTCCACTTTTTGCACCTGAATAATTATTATAAAAAGTTGTATCTCACCATAATCTTCTTCTTATTTTGGAGCACCTTGGTAAAATGATTACGTATGATGTGTCTTTGTCTGAAAGAAAGATGAAGTATGTGTTTGCTGACCTCCATGGGCCCCTTCATTAAATTTCCCCCTACCATGAGCGTCCCTGGCCTTTTGTCAGATACCCATGCTGATGTTTACCATGAAAATGACTAAAAGGACCTCAAATCTTAAATTTACTGAAAAGCTTGACGAAGGATTAAAATGGCCACAATTTACCTCAGAGCTTTGAACTACAGGCTTCTTTAATCAGGGAGATGTCTAAGATAAAACACAGACTGCTCCTTTATTTCATCCCTTTACTCTGCACTGGTTCTGACGTCACTGGAACACCTGTGTGACTGATAGCAGGTGAGGAAGAGGAGCAGGAGGAGCGGACCGACCGTGCGTACACACCAAGCGCGAACGATCGCGTCACGCGCCGCGTATTCGCGCAATCCGCGCCGCCCGAGGCGAAGGGGCGTCAAGTCGCGTCTTTACATTGACTTTACATTTAAATTTACTCGCGCTTGGTGTGAACGCACGGTGGAGGAGGAGGATGCTAACTGTGACTGTGCTCTTCGTCATACCAGGGTCTGAATCAGACGTTGGTCATGGAGGTGTAGTAGCCGCTAAGCTAACGGGAGTGGCGACGCTAACAGCTTAGCTGCTAATTAAATGCTTTATAATGGTTAGCATCGCTAGCATCAGTTAGCTTTCTGACCCCGACCATACGGGACTGACGCGATCCTGGACCCGGTCCCGAATGGATGAGACCTCCGTGTGGGACTCTGTAGAGACTGGATGGAGATTTCTGGAAAGTTCCTGCTAGCTGTTAGCGCCATCGCTGCTACTCTGCTTGGATTTAAGGTAGAGATAATATCATGTTTGAGTCATATTTATCCTGCTTTACCTGATATTTCACCTTTCACCTGTTGGCTATTAGGGCTGAAAGATTTAGGAGAATAATCTGAGATTTTTTCACCCAACATTGTGATTGCAATTTACCATGATTATTCTTCAGGTTCCTCCTCTTATATAATAACACACAGGGCTATTTCCCCCAGAAATTTATATCCAGTCTCCCAAAATCTACAAATAAATGTTCAAACATTCTAAGACAATAACCAAAAATTAAAAACCTGCCCACCACCCAAAAAAATCAAACCCAGTTCCCCCCAAATTTCAAATACATTCCACAAATTTTCATTAAAATCAAAGCAACTCCTTTAAAACTTACAAATAAATTTCTAAAATTTTCATGAAATTACCTAAAAGTTTCAAAGCTAATTCCCCCAGAAATTTGAACCAAATTTCCCAAAATAAATGTATCAAATTTTCAAGAAGATACTTTAAATT